>NC_052953.1:18721804-18924304 GCF_013358895.1 Oreochromis aureus
TCATATCTTTTAATGGATATCAACAGAGACCTGAAAATTTCAAGATTGTTCACCAAAGCCTGCTGTCTCTTACGGTGGAAAAATGATATTGATACTCCAAATAGATTTAGAGTTAGAAAGCGTTGTTTGAGGGCAAGTCAAGGCAGCAGTTTTTGCTTTGCTCTACTCAGTTATGGTGCATTAGAAGTCAAATATCTTTAATAATTCATATTTTAATGATAAATTGTCAATACTTTAAGATTCCCTGATCTCTTCTGAACAAAACGGTGTAAGAATGACCGTTCTAGCCCCTACGGTTAGGAAATTATGGCCATTTGTTTGAGAGGAATCCTCACTATGAGAAATTCACTGCAGAAATCCTGTCTCTGTGCTCTGTGTGTGTAAAACGGCTGCACCTGTTTTGGCGGGAAAAAGTATACAGCCTCTCTGATTGGTGGATTCAAATTCAGCAGCTCCCAGGCTGCTTGACTGAGCTAGAAACTTACTCTCTCTCCTGTGTGTGTGTGTGTGTGTGTGTGTGTGTGTGTGTGTGTGTGTGTGTGTGTGAGAGAGAGAGAGAGGGAGAAAGCCTTTTATGGGATGATCTCATTGTAAGATTCAAATTCAATATATTTAGACTGGTTGACTGAATTGGATCTGTGTGTGTGTGTGTGTGTGTGTGTGTGTGTGTGTTTTAAATTCAATATATTTAGACTGGTTGACTGAATTTGATCCTGTGTGTGTCTGTCTGTGCATGTGTGTTACCATATGTGTACATATTTGTGGTTGTGTGACTGTTATACTTTTTTTTGCTTTTTGTTTTTTTTTTTCATTTAACAATTACATTTGAGGGACCCTTAGCATGTTCAGGATTTTTTCAGCTGTCCATTTTCTTTTCCAATTTTTCTATTTAGGTTATTACTATTGTGCTAAGTCATAGCATTTCTGCTGCTTTCCAGTATTTCTGCTAAATACAGCATTTCTGCTAAATCATACTATTTCTTCTATTTCATCAGATTTGTGCTAAATATAGTGTTTCTGCTACAAAATAGTATTTCTGCCAAATATAGTATTTTTGATTAATTATATTTTTCTACCAAATCATAGTACAGTTTTACTGCTTTTTATATGGCTTCTAAGACAACCAATCATATCCGAGGGCTTGCACATTCAAATTTGCATATTGTTGCCTTCATGGCTTCCCAGCCAGCCAATCATATCTTAGGCCTTGCACATTCAAATTTGCATATTGGGGCAATCATGGCTTCTAAGACAACCAATCATCTATGTCATATATCTATGATATTTCATATTTTTATTTTAAATGGTCAACATTTCAAGATTCTCCCATGTCTTCTGAACACAACGGTCTAAGAATGACTGTTTTAGCCCCTACGGTTAGGAATTTATGGCTGTTTGTTTGAGGGGAGTCCTCACTATGAGAAATAGACTGCAAAAATCCTGTCTCTCTCTGTGCTGTAAAAGCCTGCACTTGGTGCACCAGTTTTGGCAGGAAAAAGCACACAGCCCCTCTGATTGGTGGATTCAAATTGAGAATCTCACAGCTGTTTGACTGACCTAGAAACATGCTGTTAACAGCCCCTGTTCACTTGCTGATGCTATGTGTGTGTGTGCGTGTGTGTGTGAGCCTGAGTGTGGGTGTGAGTGTTTGAGTGTGTGTGTGTGTGTGTGTGTGTGTGTGTGTGTGTGTGTGTGTGTGAGAGAGAGAGAGAGAGAGAGAGAGAAAGACACACAAAGCCCTTTTTAGGGCAGTATCTCATTGTGGGATAAAAATATAATATATTCAGACTGGTTGACTGGCATAGACCCTGTGTGTGTGTCTCTCTCTGTACATTTGTGTATCCATATTTGATTTTGTGTGTATTCGTTGATTTGTGTATCCATATTTAATTTTGTGTGTATCTGTTGGCTGTTCTTATTTGTATTTCTAAATGTATTTTTATTTTATTTTTTCACAGGTGAACAAAAATTAGTTTTGAGCAAACTTAACCATGTTCCTTTTTATTCAGCTTGTCATTTTACCTTTCCAATATTTTCACTTAAGTTATTACTATTCTGCTCAATCATAGTATCTGTTCTAAATCATTGTTATTGAGCTATATTGTAGGATTTCTGCTAAATCATAGTATTTCTACTATATTATATTTTTCTTTCTAAATATATCATTTCTGCTATAGAGTAGTATTTCTGTAATGTTTAAGAATGTTTGGCTAAATATATTCTTTCTGTTATCTTATACTATTTCTCCGAAATTCTTGTATTTTTGGGAAGTTATCGTGTTTCTGGTAAGTTACAATATTTCTGCTAAGTTCTGCTATGCTATTGTATTTCTGCCAAGTATTATGCTTCCTCTAAGATATTGCAGTTCTGCTAAGTTACTACATTTTAGCAACGTTCCTTTGCTTCTGCAAAGTTTTTACAGTTTCTGCAACTTTTCAGCTTTTTCAGCTAGTTTCAGCTGACAGCTTCAGCGTTCCAGCATCCACACTGCATTTTCGCAGGAAATGCAAATTTTTCTAGTTCTTTATTATTATTATTCTAGTTATTCCGTGCACACTTTTTGGCACTTAACTACTTCCACAATTTTCAGCCGATTTTCACCGTTCAAATTTTAAACTATTCTGCTATTTCTGCTAATGTACGCTATATCTTTTGATATTTTTAACTGTTATACTTTTTAAAATATTACACTTTTTTCCTTTAATTTGTCCCATTGAAATGAATGGGAAACTTCCGCAATTCTGCTAAAACTTGCTTGTTTTTGAAACTTAACTACTTTTTCCTACTTTCACGTAGAACAACCATTCAAACTTTAAAATGTTCTCAAATTATTGGGCTATTCAGGAATAAATCAGCTTTTTCAAATCTTTTACCGTTTTATTTTTATCCCTCTTAAAGTTTTGAGTTGCAAAATTGTGATTTTTCACAAAATACATGCGTTGTTATGGTTGCTATGCACTTGGCTTCCAGTGTGCCACTGTAGGTTTTGCAGTCTTCTCTTCATGTCCGAACAACTTCTTGCTACTTGCTCAATTTTCTCTCAACTTCCACAAATTATACATCAAAACGTAGGTATTTTTGCTGGCTTTCAGAAAATGTCACTATCATGGTTGTGAGATTTATAGAATTTTGGCAAATCTCCTCAGACCAACACAAAGTCTGAAAACTCTCCATAGAAAGTCAATAGAGAGTTTGTTCAAAATCACCGCTTGATTTCTGTAATGAGAGGCATATTCGAATCGTCATATCTCCTTAACGAAGCGAAGTTAAGACATGAGGCTTGTCCCGGTATATCTTCAGACACTCCTGACGCTCACAATTCAAGAATTTCTTTCTCACCTATTACCATTTGGCCATGAATTGGGTTTGTTTGAGGGTAGGAAATTCGTCCCTCGCTCAGATGTCTTCAGATTTCAAACTCTGGAAATGAGGCACTTTTTTCTCTCGTCATATCTTTTTAATGGATTTCCACAGAGACCTGAAAATTTCCATGACTGTTCGCCAAAGCCTGCTGTCTCTTACAGTGAAAGAATGATATCGATACTCCAAATAGATTTAGAGTTAGAAAGCATTGTTTGAGGGCAAGTCAAGGCAGTTTTGCTTTGCCTCTACTCAGTTACAGTGTATTACAAGTCATATATCTTCAATAATTTATATTTTATCGCTGAATTATGAAGACCTGCAGATTCCCCATCTCTTCTGAACAAAACGGTGTTAGAATGAGCATTCTAGCCCCTACGGTTAGGAAATTATGGCCATTTGTTCGAGGGGAGTCCTGAATGTGAGAAATACACTGAAGAAAACCCATAGCTCTCTCTGTGTCTGTCTGTGTAAGTGCTGATTACAGCAGGTGCAGCCAATTTAGCTGACCTAGATATGCCAAGCCCAGACTCTCAACAGCCTCTGCACACTTTGCTCTCTGTGTATGTGTGTGTGTATCAATATTTCTCCCATGTTAAAGTCTTACTCCTCCATTATAGTATTTGTGCTAAATCAAAGTACTTCTACTACATCTTAGTACTTCTGCTCAATCATAGTATTTCTGCTGAATCATAGTATTTTTGCCATATCATGGTATTTGTGATAAAGCATTGTATTTCCACAAAATAACAGTATTATGTACTGTTATATTTTTACTGCTCATAGTATTTCTGCCAAATCATAATATAACTGCAAAATAAAGATTTTGAGCCAAATCATAGTGTTTGTGCTAAATCCTAGTAAATCTGCTCAGTGATATAACTTCTGCTATGCTGTAGTGCTTTTTGCTAGATTATAGAATTTCTTCTAAATCAAAGTATTTCATGTAAATCATAGAGCAGTTTTACAGTCATCTTACTGTTAAGCCATAAATTACGTTTGTTTGAGGGTGGAAATCTGTCCTCCTCTCACTTTTCAAACTCTGAAAATGAAGCCGTTTCTTCTCTCATCATATCTCCGTGACGGAGGTAAAAGGAGCAATGAAAATCGCAGTGAAAGTTCAGCAAAGTCTGCTGATTCACCCAGTACAAGAATTGTGCTTCTATCCCACCTAGTTTTGGAGTTACATGACGTTTTGTAACTCCAAAATCGGCGTTTTACGCCTCTCACCGCGATCTAAATCTGACAGTTCATCTCCCGTTTTCCAAACCGCTGCTCTGTTTCCCAGTGGCACAGTTGGTAATGACGCCGGTCGGCACCCTAAAGATCACGGGTTCAATTCCACCTTGGTCAACATTTTTTTCCCTAGAAATTAATACACTATCACAGACAAGTAATTCATATTCATCATTTATTACAATTCTGCAAAGTTTTATGATTTTAGCAGCTTTTCTAATATGGACCTCAGATTCTTCTTAACACTCCATGGCACAAATACTGTTCCCTTTAGGCTCTGTGTATCTGTGTGTGTATCAATATTTTTCCCATTTTAAAGTATTACTCCTCCATAATTGCATTTCTGTTAAATCAAAGTACTTTTACTACATCTTAGTACTTCTGCTCAATCATAATATTTCTTCTAAATCATATTATTTCAATCAAATCTCAGGAGTTGTGCTAAAACACAGTATTATTACCAAATCATAGTATCTGTACCCAAACATATCTGTTCAACTTATTTAACTCTTCTCAACAGTCCAACACCTCTTCTCACCCCGTTTCAGCAGAATTGAGTTTTTCACCCCTTTTCAGCACAAATCCCAGCTTTTTCAGGTGTTTTCAACAGAAATCTCTTTTATTTCTGATTGCTGATGTCTTTGTGTTTCAGCCGCCCGCACCCTTTCCAGGTGGCGCAATCAGTAATGACACGGCTCTGCAGCTCAAAGGTCGTGGGTTCAATCCCACCTTGGTCAACATTTTTTTTTCACTACAAATTTATACACTTTCACAGACCTGTAATTTATATTGCTAATTTTTTTCACTACAAATGAGTAGTGCAAAAACATACTATGTCTGCAACATCATAGTATTACTACTAAATCACAGTATTTCTGCCAATTCAAGGAGGCTGACTGTTACTAAGTGCATCAGTGTACATAGGTCATCTCTTGTGTTGGAGTGCCCTCTTGTGGCGCCTTTTGGGTAGTGCCTTAGTAAACATGAACGCTGCAAAGAAGTGGTATCAGACTGGTTTGTAGTGGAGGAATTTGTTGCCAATTTCTTTCATCTTTAATCCGTATTCAAGTTGTAATGTGGTAACTTTTGTGGCACAAATACCACAATATGGCAGAAATACTATGTTTTGGCACAAATACTTTGATTTGGTATACTTTAGCTTCTTCACCCTTTTCAACAAAATTTTCATTTTTTTCACCCCTTTTCACCACAAATCCCAGCTTTTTCAGGTGTTTTCAACAGAAATCGCTTTTATTTCTGATTGCTGATGTCTTTGTGTTTCAGCCGCCCGCACCCTTTCCAGGTGGCGCAATCAGTAATGACACGGCTCTGCAGCTCAAAGGTCGTGGGTTCAATCCCACCTTGGTCAACATTTTTTTTCACTACAAATTTATACACTTTCACAGACCTGTAATTTATATTGCTAATTTTTTTCACTACAAATGAGTAGTGCAAAAACATACTATGTCTGCAACATCATAGTATTACTACTAAATCACAGTATTTCTGCCAATTCAAGGAGGCTGACTGTTACTAAGTGCATCAGTGTACATAGGTCATCTCTTGTGTTGGAGTGCCCTCTTGTGGCGCCTTTTGGGTAGTGCCTTAGTAAACGTGAACACTGCAAAGAAGTGGTATCAGACTGGTTTGTAGTGGAGGAATTTGTTGCCAGTTTCTTTTCATCTTTAATCCGTATTCATGTTGTAATGTAGTAGTACCACAATATGGCAGAAACACTATGTTTTGGCACAAACACGTAAAAACGGCTGCACCTGTTTTGGCGGGAAAAAGTACACAGCCTCTCTGATTGGTGGATTCAAATTCAGCAGCTCCCAGGCTGCTTGACTGACCTAGAAAGTTTCTTCTCTCTCCCTCTGAGTGTGTGTGTGTGTGTGTGTGTGTGTGTGTGTGTGTGTGTGTGTGTGTGTGTGTGTGTGTGTGAGAGAGAGAGAGAGAGAGAGAGAAAGCCTTTTTATGGGATGATCTCATTGTAAGATTCAAATTCAATATATTTAGACTGGTTGACTGAATTTGATCCTGTGTGTCTCTCTGTACATGTGTGTTTCCATAGGTGTCCATATTTGTGATTGTGTGACTGTTATACTTTTTTTGCTGAGTTTTTTTTTTTCATTTAACAAGTACATTTGAAGGATCCTTAGCATGATCAGCATTTTTCAGCTGTCCATTTTGCTTTTCCAATTTTTCTATTTAAATTATTACTATTGTGCTGAATCATACTATTTCTGCTATTTTACAAGATTTGTGCTAAATATAGTATTTCTGCCAAATATAGTATTTCTGACTAATTATAGTTTTTCTACCAAATCATAGTATAGTATTTCAGCTTTTTATAGGATTTGTGGTTAATATAGTATTTTTGCTTTTTATAGGATTTGTGCTTAATACAGTATTTCTGCTAAATGTAGTATTTATGCTTAATCATACTATTACTATATATTTCTGCCAGGTCCCCAGGCAGCCAATCCTCTGAGGACTGAGACATTCAAATTTACATATCAGGGCCTGCACGGCTTCCCAGCCAGCCAATCATATCTGAGGTCTGCCCTTTCTTCTCTCGTCATATCTCTGCGTCGGATGTACAAAGAGCAATGAAAATCGCAGTCAAAGTACACCAAAGTCCGCTGATTCACTCAGTACAAGAATTATGCTTCTACTCCACCTAGCTTTTGAGTTACACGACGTTTTGTAACTCCAAAAAATGGCATTCTTCGCCTCTCACCGCGATCTAATTCTGACTGCTCATCACCCTGTTTCCCAAGAGTTCACTGTCTTTCCCAGTGGCGCAGCTGGTAATGACACGGGTCTGCAACCCAAAGGTTGTGGGTTCAAGGTCACCTTGGACAACATCTTTTTTGCCCTACAAATTAATACACTATCACAGACCACTAATTCATATTCATCATTTATTACAATTCTGAAAACTTTTTACCAGCTTTTCTAATATGGACCTCAGTTTCTTCTTAACACTCCATGGCACAAATACTCTTCCCTTTAGGCTCTGTGTACGTGTGTGTGTATCAATATTTCTCCCATTTTAAAGTATTACTCCTCCATAATTGTATTTCTCTTAAATCAAAGTACTTTTACTACATCTTAGTACTTCTGCTCAATCATAGTATTTCTGCTAAATCATAGTATTTTGCCAAATTATGGTTTTTGTGCCAAATCATAACATTTGTGTTATGTTATAGTATTACTACTAAGTGGAGGAATTTCTGTCATGTTACAGTATATGTGCTGATTACAGTATTTCTGCTAAATCATAGTATTTCTACTATATTATATTTTTCTTTCTAAATATAGCATTTCTGCTATATAATTTTATTTCTGCTATGTTATAATATTTGTGCTAAACCAGAGTATTTCTGCTGAAACATAGTATTTCTGCCAAATGATAGTATTTCTGTCAAATTACAGTATTTGTGCTAAAACATAGTATTTTTTTTTTTTATTTCAATATTAATAGTATTTTACAGTGTCTCTGGTAAATCGCAGCATTTCTGCAATGTTGTACTGTTTTTCTAAATCATAGTATTTCTGTAATGTTTAAGAATGTTTGCTTAAATATATTCTTTCTGTTATCTTATACAATTTCTCCTAAATTCTTGTATTTTTGAGAAGTTATCGTGTTTCTGGTAATTTACAATATTTCTGCTAAGTTCTGCTATGCTATTGTATTTCTGCCAAGTATTATGTTTCCTCTAAGATATTACAGTTCTGCTAAGTTACTACATTTTAGCAAAGTTCCTTTGCTTCTGCAAAGCTTTTACAAATTCTACAACTTTTCAGCTTTTTCTGCTAGTTTCAGCAGACAGCTTCAGCCTTACAGCATCCACACTGCATTTTCGCAGGAAATGCAAATTTTTCTAGTTATTCTAGTTGCCACTTTTTCACTTTTTTTGGCACTTAACTACTTCCACAATTTTCACTTTTTGGCACTTAACTACTTCCACGATTTTCACCGTTCAAATTTTAAACTATTCTGCTATTTCTGCTAATGATCGCTATATCTTTTGGTGTTTATTACTGTTATACTTTTTAAAATATTCTACTTTTTTCCTTTAATTTGTCCCATTGAAATGAATGGGAAACTTCTGCAATTCTGCTAAATTTTGCTTGTTTTTGAAACTTAACTACTTTTTCCTACTTTCACGTAGAACAACCATTCAAACTTTAAAATGTTCTCAAATTACTGGGCTATTCAGGAATAAATCAGATTTTTCAAATCTTTTACCGTTTTATTTTTATGCCTCTTAAAGTTTTGAGTTGGAAAATTGTGATTTTTCACAAAATACATGCGTTGTTATGGTTGCTATGCACTTGGCTTCCAGTGTGCCACTGTAGGTTTCGCAGTCTTCTCTTCATGTCCGAACAACTTCTTTTGCTACTTGCTCAATTTTCACTCAACTTCCACAAATTATACATCAAAACGTAGGTATTTTTGCTGGCTTTCCGAAAATGTCACCATCATTGTTGTGAGACTTATAGAATTTTGGCAAATCTCCTCAGAGCAACACAAAGTCTGAAAACTCTCCATAGAAAGTCAATGGAGAGTTTGTTCAAAATCACCGCTTGATTTCTGTAATGAGAGGCATATTCGAATCGTCATATCTCCTTAACGAAGCGAAGTTAAAACATGAGGCTTGTCCCAGTATATCTTCAGACACTCCTGACGCTCACAATTCAAGAATTTTTTTCTCACCTATTACCGTTCTGAGATGAGTTACACTTGTTTGAGCGTAGGAAATTCGTCCTTCGCTCAGATTTCTTCAGATTTCAAACTCTGGAAATGAACCACTTTTTTTCTCTCGTCATAACTTTTGTTGGATTTCCACAGAGACCTGAAAATTTCCATGATTGTTCACCAAAGCCTGCTGTCTCTTACGGTGAAAGAATGATATCAATACTCCAAATAGATTTAGAGTTAGAAAGCGTTGTTTGAGGGCAAGTCAAGGCAGTTTTGCTTTGCTCTACTCAGTTATGGTGCATTAGAAGTCAAATATCTTTAATAATTCATATTTTAATGATACATTGTCAACACTTTAAGATTCCCCATCTCTTCTGAACAAAACGGTGTAAGAATGACCGTTCTAGCCCCTATAGTTAGGAAATTATGGTCATTTGTTTGAGGGGAGTCGTCATTATGAGAAATAGACTGCAAAATCCTGTGTCTCTCTGTGCTGCATGCACCTGTTTTGGCGGGAAAAAGTGCACAGCCTCTCTGATTGGTGGATTTAAATTCAGCAGCTCCCAGGCTGCTTGACTGAGCTAGAAACTTACTTCTCTCTCCCTGTGTGTGTGTGTGTGTGTGTGTGTGTGTGTGTGTGTGACAGAGAGAGAGAAAGAGAGGGCGAGACAGAGTTTTTATGGGAGCATCTTATTGTATGATTTAAATTCAATATATTTAGACTGGTTGACTGAATTTGATCCTGTGTGTGTCTCTCTGTGCATGTGTGTTTCCATATGTTTCCATATTTCTGATTGTGTGACTGTTACACTTTTTTTGCTCAGTTTTTTTTTCATTTAACAAGTACATTTGAAGGACCCTTAGCATGTTCAGCATTTTTTCAGCTGTCCATTTTGCTTTTCCAGTTTTTCTGTTTAAGTTATTACTATTGTGCTGAATCATACTATTTCTGCTATTTTATAAGATTTGTGCTAAATATAGTATTTCTACCCAGTATAGTATTTCTGATTAATTATAGTTTTTCTACCAAATCATATTACAGTATTTTTGCTTTTTATACCATTTTATAGGATTTTTATATTGCTTAATATAGTATTTCTGCTTTTTATAGGATTTGTGCTTTATATAGTATTTCTGCTTTTTATAGGATTTGTGCTTAATACAGTATTTCTGCTAAATGTAGTATTTATGCTTAATCACACTATTACTATATATTTCTGCCAGCTTCCCAGCCAGCCAATCATATCTGAGGTCTGCAGTTTCTTCTCTCGTCATATCTCAGCGACGGATGTACAAAGAGTAATGAAAATCGCAGTCAAAGTACACCAAAGTCCGCTGATTCACCCAGTACAAGAATTATGCTCCTAGTCCACCTAGTTTTGGAGTTACACGATGTTTTGTAACTCCAAAAATGGCGCTCTTTGCCTCACACCGCGATCTAATTCTGACTGCTCATCACCCTGTTTCCCAAGTACTCACTGTCTTTCCCAGTGGCGCAGCTGGTAATGACACAGGCCTGCAACCCAAAAGTCGTGGGTTCAACTCCACCTTGGACAACATGTTTTTTCCCTACAAATTAATACACTATCACAGACCACTAATTCATATTCATCATTTATTACAATTCTCAAAACTTTTACCAGCTTTTCTAATATGGACCTCACATTCTTCTTAACACTCCATGGCACAAATACTCTTCCCTTTAGGCTCTGTGAATGTGTGTGTGTATCAATATTTCTCCCATTTTAAAGTATTACTCCTCCATAATTGATTTCTCTTAAATCAAAGTACTTTTACTACATCTTAGTACTTCTGCTCAATCATAGTATTTCTGCTAAATCATGGTTTTTGTGCCCAGTCATCAGAATCATGTTTATTGGCCAAGTATATGTGCATACAAATACAAGGAATTTGGTTCCGTAGATGGTGGCTCTCGAGCACAGCAATGTAAATCTCACACACACACACACACACACACACACACACACACACGTATCTATATATACATTGCACATGCATACACATACATACACAAAGCTGTGTAAACCAACTATAAATAACTAATCTAAACGTATATACATAAAATACAGAAATGAAATGAGGTGGAATGAATACTACAGAATGTACATAAGGTGCAGTTGCAGTCTGGCAGTGGGAGAGTGTGACAGTTCAACTGTTTAGAAGGGAGATGGCGAGGGAAAGAAACTGTTCCTGTGTCGGGTGGTCCTGGTCTGCAGGCTTCTGTACCGCCTGCCAGAGGGCAGCAGATCAAAAAGTCTGTGTCCAGGGTGTGAGGGGTCTGTGATGATTTTCCCTGCCCGCTTCCTGGTTCTTGAGAGGTACAGATCCTGGATGGAGGGCAGGGGGCGCCGATGATCCTTTCTGCTGCCCGTACAGTCCGCTGCAGTCTGCACCTGTCCTGTTTAGTGGCTGCACCATACCAGACTGTGATGGAGGAGCACAGGACAGACTCAATGACTGCAGTGTAGAGCTGGATCAGCAGCTCCTGTGGAAGACTGTACTTCCCCAGTTGTCTCAGGAAGTACATCCTCTGCTGGGTCTTTTTGAGGATGGAGTTGATGTTGGTCTCCCACTTCAGGTCCTGGGAGATGGTGGTACCCAGCAACTTGAAGATCTCCACAGTCGACACAGGGCTGTCTGATATGATGAGGGGGGCAGAGTTGAGGGATGTCTCCTGAAGTCCACTGTCATCTCTACAGTTTTAAGAGTGTTCAGCTCCAGATTGTGCTGACTGCACCAGAGTACCAGCCACTCAACTCATCATAACATTTGTGTTATGTTATAGTATTACTACTAAGTGGAGAAATTTCTAAAATGTTACAGTATATGTGCTGATTACAGTATTTCTGCCAAATATAGTATTTCTGATTAATTATAGTTTTCTACCAAATCATATTACAGTATTTTTGCTTTTTATAGGATTTTTATAGGATATTTATATTGCTTAATATAGTATTTTTGCTTTTTATACGATTTGTGCTTAATACAGTATTTCTGCTAAATGTAGTATTTATGCTTAATCATACTATTTCTATATATTTTTGCCAGGTCCTCTGTGAGGACTGAGACATTCAAATGTACATATCAGGGCCTGCATGGCTTCCCAGCCAGCCAATCATATCTGAAGTCTGCCGTTTTTCTCTCGTCATATCTCAGCGACGGATGTACAAAGAGCAATGAAAATCGCAGTCAAAGTACACCAAAGTCCGCTGATTCACCCAGTACAAGAATTATGCTTCTAGTCCACCTAGTTTTTGAGTTACATGACGTTTTATAACTCCAAAAACGGCGCTCTTTGCCTCTCACCGCGATCTAATTCTGACTGCTCATCACCCTGTTCCCCAAGGGCTCACTGTCTTTCCCAGTGGCGCAGCTGGTAATGACACAGCTCTACAACACAAAGGTCGCAGGTTCAACTCCACCTCGGACAACACGTTTTTTTGCCCTACAAATTAATACACTATCACAGACCACTAATTCATATTCATCATTTATTACAATTCTCAAAACTTTTACCAGCTTTTCTAATATGGACCTCACATTCTTCTTAACACTCCATGGCACAAATACTCTTCCCTTTAGGCTCTGTGAATGTGTGTGTGTGTATCAATATTTCTCCCATTTTAAAGTATTACTCCTCCATAATTGATTTCTCTTAAATCAAAGTACTTTTACTACATCTTAGTACTTCTGCTCAATCATAGTATTTCTGCTAAATCATAGTATTTTTGCCAAATCATGGTTTTTGTGCCAAATCATCAGAATCGTGTTTATTGGCCAAGTATATGTGCAGACAAATACAAGGAATTTGGTTCCGTAGATGGTGGCTCTCGAGCACAGCAATGTAAATCACACACACACACACACACACACACACACACACACACACACACACACACGTATCTATATATACATTACACATACACACACATACATACACAAAGCTGTGTAAACCAACTATAAATAACTAATCTAAACGTATATACATAAAATACAGAAATGAAATGAGGTGGAATGAATACTACAGAATGTACATAAGGTGCAGTTGCAGTCTGGCAGTGGGAGCAGTGTGACAGTTCAACTGTTTAGAAGGGAGATGGTGAGGGAAAGAAACTGTTCCTGTGTCGGGTGGTCCTGGTCTGCAGGCTTCTGTACCGCCTGCCAGAGGGCAGCAGATCAAAAAGTCTGTGTCCAGGGTGTGAGGGGTCTGTGATGATTTTTCCTGCCCGTTTCCTGAGAGGTACAGATCCTGGATGGAGGGCAGGGGGGCGCCGATGATCCTTTCTGCTGCCCGACAGTCCGCTGCAGTCTGCACCTGTCCTGTTTAGTGGCTGCACCATACCAGACTGTGATGGAGGAGCACAGGACAGACTCAATGACTGCAGTGTAGAGCTGGATCAGCAGCTCCTGTGGAAGACTGTACTTCCCCAGTTGTCTCAGGAAGTACATCCTCTGCTGGGTCTTTTTGAGGATGGAGTTGATGTTGGTCTCCCACTTCAGGTCCTGGGAGATGGTGGTACCCAGCAACTTCAAGATCTCCACAGTCGACACAGGGCTGTCTGATATGATGAGGGGGGCAGAGTTGAGGGATGTCTCCTGAAGTCCACTGTCATCTCTACAGTTTTAAGAGTGTTCAGCTCCAGATTGTGCTGACTGCACCAGAGTACCAGCCGCTCAACTCATCATAACATTTGTGTTATGTTATAGTATTACTACTAAGTGGAGAAATTTCTAAAATGTTACAGTATATGTGCTGATTACAGTTTCTGTATAATAGAATTTTGGCAAATCTCCTCACACCAACACAAAGTCTGAAAACTGCATAGAAAGTCAATGGAGAGCTTGTTCAAAATCTCCACTGGATTTCTAATGAGAGGCATTTTCAAATCGTCATATCTCAACGCAGCAAATTTAAGACATGAGGCTTGTGCCAATATATCTTCAGACACCCTGATGCTCACAATTCAAGAATTTCTTTCTCACCTATTACCATTTGGCCATGAATTGGGTTTGTTTGAGGGTAGGAAATTCATCTCTCGCTCAGATTTCTTCAGATTTCAAACTCTGAAATGAACCACTTTTTCTCTCGTCATATCTTTTTGATGGATTTCCACAGAGACCTGAAAATTTCCATGACTGTTCACCAAATCCTGCTGTCTCTTACGGTGAAAGAATGATATCGATACTCCAAATAGATTTAGAGTTAGAAAGCATTGTTTGAGGGCAAGTCAAGGCAGTTTTCGCTTTGCCTCTACTCAGTTATGGTGCATTAGAAGTCAAATATCTTCAATAATTCAGATTTTAATGATAAATTGTCAACACTTTAAGATCCCCCATCTCTTCTGAACAAAACGGTGTAAGAATGACTGTTCTAGCCCCTACGGTTAGGAAATTATAGCCATTTGTTTGAGGGGAATCCTCACTATGAAAAATAGACAGCACAAATCCTGTCTCTGTGCTGCGTGTGTGTAAAAACAGGTGCACCTGTTTTGGCGGGAAAAAGTATACAGCCTCTCTGATTGGTGGATTCAAATTCAGCAGCTCCCAGGCTATTTGGCTGCTGCTGCTGCTAGTGTGTGTTTGTGTGTGTGTGTGTGTGACAGAGAGAGAGAGAAGAGAGAGGCGAGAGAGCGTTTTTTATGGGAGCATCTTATTGTATGATTTAAATTCAATATATTTAGACTGGTTGACTGAATTTGATGCTGTGTCTCTCTGTGCTTGTGTGTTTCCATATGTGTCCATATTTTTGATTGTGTGACTGTTATACTTTTTTTTGCTGATTTTTTTTTCATTCAACAATTACATTTGAGGGAGCCTTAGAATGTTCAGCATTTTTTCAGCTGTTCATTTTGCTTTTCCAATTTTTCTATTTCAGTTATTACTATTGTGCTAAGTCATAGCATTTCTGCTGTGTGTGTGTGTGTATGACAGAGAGAGAGAGAGAGAGAGAGAGAGAGAGAGCCTTTTTATGGGTGTATCTTATTGTGTGCCTACTGGTGGTGGTCAGAGGGCCCGGTGGCGCCAGTGTCCAGCAGCCTCGCCTCTGTCAGTGCGCCCAGGGTGGCTGTGGCTACAACGTAGCTTGCCATCACCAGTGTGTGAATGGGTGAATGACTGATATGTAAAGCGCTTTGGGGTCCTTAGGGACCATAAAAGCGCTTATATAAATACAGGCCATTTACCATGTCCATATTTGTAATTGTGCAAGTTATTACTATTATGCTAAATTATAGTATTTCTGCTACTTTTTGGTATTTGTGCTAAATACAGTATTTCTGCTAAATCTTAGTATTATTGCTTAATCATATTATTTGAGCAAAATCATAGTATTTGAGCATATTCTTTCTATTTGTGTCATAGCATAGTATATTTGCTGAATTACAGCATTTCTGCTATGTTGTAGTATTTGTCCTAAATCACAGTATTTGTGCAATGTTTAGGTATTTTTGTTTAAATAAAGCATCTATGTAATCTTGTACCATGGTTGCTAAAATCCTGTATTTCTGAAAAGTTATCTTGTTTCTGCTAAGTTACAATATTTATTCTAATTTCTGCTGCTAAGTTCTGCTATGTTATTGTATTTCTGCCAAGTATTATGTTTTCTTTACGTTATTGCAGTTCTGCTATGTAATTACATTTTTGCTAAGTTCTTATGCTTCTGCAAAGTTATTACAATTTTTGCAAAGGTTTTACAATTTCTGCAACTTTTCAGCTTTTTCAGCTAGTTTCAGCTGACAGCTTCAGCTTTACAGCATCCACACTGCATTTTCGCAGGAAATGCAAATTTTCTAGTTATTATTGTGTGGATGCTGGAGGCATCCACACTATTGAGTTCCTGTTTTCTTTTTTTATTGTGTGGATGCTTTAAGCATCCACACTATTGAGTTCCTGTTTTCTTTATTCTTTATACTTTATTATTATTATTCTAGTTGCCACTTTTTCACTTTTTTTGGCACTTAACTACTTCCACAATTTTCAGCCGATTTTCACCGCTCAAATTTTAAACTATTCTGCTATTTCTGCTAATGATCGCTATATCTTTTGGTGTTTATTACTGTTATACTTTTTAAAATATTCTACTTTTTTTTTTCCTTTAATTTGTCCCATTGAAATGAATGGGAAACTTCTGCAATTCTGCTAAATTTTGCTTGTTTTTGAAACTTAACTACTTTTTCCTACTTTCACGTAGAACAACCATTCAAACTTTAAAATGTTCTCAAATTATTGGGCTATTCAGGAATAAATCAGATTTTTCAAATCTTTTACCGTTTTATTTTTATGCCTCTTAAAGTTTTGAGTTGGAAAATTGTGATTTTTCACAAAATACATGCGTTGTTATGGTTGCTATGCACTTGGCTTCCAGTGTGCCACTGTAGGTTTCGCAGTCTTCTTCATGTCCGAACAACTTCTTGCTACTTGCTCAATTTTCACTCAACTTCCACAAATTATACATCAAAACGTAGGTATTTTTGCTGGCTTTCCGAAAATGTCACCATCATTGTTGTGAGACTTATAGAATTTTGGCAAATCTCCTCAGAGCAACACAAAGTCTGAAAACTCTCCATAGAAAGTCAATGGAGAGTTTGTTCAAAATCACCGCTTGATTTCTGTAATGAGAGGCATATTCGAATCGTCATATCTCCTTAACGAAGCGAAGTTAAAACATGAGGCTTGTCCCAGTATATCTTCAGACACCCTGACGCTCACAATTCAAGAATTTTTTCTCACCTATTACCGTTCTGAGATGAGTTACACTTGTTTGAGCGTAGGAAATTCGTCCTTCGCTCAGATTTCTTCAGATTTCAAACTCTGGAAATGAACCACTTTTTTTCTCTCGTCATAACTTTTTGTTGGATTTCCACAGAGACCTGAAAATTTCCATGATTGTTCACCAAAGCCTGCTGTCTCTTACGGTGAAAGAATGATATCAATACTCCAAATAGATTTAGAGTTAGAAAGCGTTGTTTGAGGGCAAGTCAAGGCAGTTTTTGCTTTGCTCTACTCAGTTATGGTGCATTAGAAGTCAAATATCTTTAATAATTCATATTTTAATGATACATTGTCAACACTTTAAGATTCCCCCATCTCTTCTGAACAAAACGGTGTAAGAATGACCGTTCTAGCCCCTATAGTTAGGAAATTATGGTCATTTGTTTGAGGGGAGTCGTCATTATGAGAAATAGACTGCAAAATCCTGTGTCTCTCTGTGCTGCATGCACCTGTTTTGGCGGGAAAAAGTGCACAGCCTCTCTGATTGGTGGATTTAAATTCAGCAGCTCCCAGGCTGCTTGACTGAGCTAGAAACTTACTTCTCTCTCCTGTGTGTGTGTGTGTGTGTGTGTGTGTGTGTGTGTGTGTGTGTGTGTGACAGAGAGAGAGAAAGAGAGGGCGAGACAGAGTTTTTATGGGAGCATCTTATTGTATGATTTAAATTCAATATATTTAGACTGGTTGACTGAATTTGATCCTGTGTGTGTCTCTCTGTGCATGTGTGTTTCCATATGTTTCATATTTCTGATTGTGTGACTGTTACACTTTTTTTGCTCAGTTTTTTTTTTTCATTTAACAAGTACATTTGAAGGACCCTTAGCATGTTCAGCATTTTTTCAGCTGTCCATTTTGCTTTTCCAGTTTTTCTGTTTAAGTTATTACTATTGTGCTGAATCATACTATTTCTGCTATTTTATAAGATTTGTGCTAAATATAGTATTTCTACCCAGTATAGTATTTCTGATTAATTATAGTTTTTCTACCAAATCATATTACAGTATTTTTGCTTTTTATACCATTTTTATAGGATTTTTATATTGCTTAATATAGTATTTCTGCTTTTTATAGGATTTGTGCTTTATATAGTATTTCTGCTTTTTATAGGATTTGTGCTTAATACAGTATTTCTGCTAAATGTAGTATTTATGCTTAATCACACTATTACTATATATTTCTGCCAGCTTCCCAGCCAGCCAATCATATCTGAGGTCTGCAGTTTCTTCTCTCGCCATATCTCAGCGACGGATGTACAAAGAGTAATGAAAATCGCAGTCAAACACACCAAAGTCCGCTGATTCACCCAGTACAAGAATTATGCTCCTAGTCCACCTAGTTTTGGAGTTACACGATGTTTTGTAACTCCAAAAATGGCGCCTTTGCCTCACACCGCGATCTAATTCTGACTGCTCATCACCCTGTTTCCCAAGTGCTCACTGTCTTTCCCAGTGGCGCAGCTGGTAATGACACAGGCCTGCAACCCAAAAGTCGTGGGTTCAACTCCACCTTGACAACATGTTTTTTCCCTACAAATTAATACACTATCACAGACCACTAATTCATATTCATCATTTATTACAATTCTCAAAACTTTTTACCAGCTTTTCTAATATGGACCTCACATTCTTCTTAACACTCCATGGCACAAATACTCTTCCCTTTAGGCTCTGTGAATGTGTGTGTGTATCAATATTTCTCCCATTTTAAAGTATTACTCCTCCATAATTGATTTTCTTAAATCAAAGTACTTTTACTACATCTTAGTACTTCTGCTCAATCATAGTATTTCTGCTAAATCATGGTTTTTGTGCCCAGTCATCAGAATCATGTTTATTGGCCAAGTATATGTGCATACAAATACAAGGAATTTGGTTCCGTAGATGGTGGCTCTCGAGCACAGCAATGTAAATCTCACACACACACACACACACACACACACACACACACACACCCACACACACACGTATCTATATATACATTGCACATGCATACACATACATACACAAAGCTGTGTAAACCAACTATAAATAACTAATCTAAACGTATATACATAAAATACAGAAATGAAATGAGGTGGAATGAATACTACAGAATGTACATAAGGTGCAGTTG
This sequence comes from Oreochromis aureus, assembly GCF_013358895.1. Lineage (NCBI taxonomy): Eukaryota > Metazoa > Chordata > Actinopteri > Cichliformes > Cichlidae > Oreochromis > Oreochromis aureus. The sequence continues at coordinate 18,741,009 of NC_052953.1, forward strand.
CAGTCTGGCAGTGGGAGGAGTGTGACAGTTCAACTGTTTAGAAGGGAGATGGCGAGGGAAAGAAACTGTTCCTGTGTCGGGTGGTCCTGGTCTGCAGGCTTTGCACCGTCTGCCAGAGGGCAGCAGATCAAAAAGTCTGTGTCCAGGGTGTGAGGGGTCTGTGATGATTTTCCTGCCCGTTTCCTGGTTCTTGAGAGGTACAGATCCTGGATGGAGGGCAGGGGGCGCCGATGATCCTTTCTGCTGCCCAGACAGTCCGCTGCAGTCTGCACCTGTCCTGTTTAGTGGCTGCACCATACCAGACTGTGATGGAGGAGCACAGGACAGACTCAATGACTGCAGTGTAGAGCTGGATCAGCAGCTCCTGTGGAAGACTGTACTTCCCCAGTTGTCTCAGGAAGTACATCCTCTGCTGGGTCTTTTTGAGGATGGAGTTGATGTTGGTCTCCCACTTCAGGTCCTGGGAGATGGTGGTACCCAGCAACTTGAAGATCTCCACAGTCCACACAGGGCTGTCTGATATGATGAGGGGGGCAGAGTTGAGGGATGTCTCCTGAAGTCCACTGTCATCTCTACAGTTTTAAGAGTGTTCAGCTCCAGATTGTGCTGACTGCACCAGAGTACCAGCCGCTCAACTCATCATAACATTTGTGTTATGTTATAGTATTACTACTAAGTGGAGAAATTTCTAAAATGTTACAGTATATGTGCTGATTACAGTATTTCTGCCAAATATAGTATTTCTGATTAATTATAGTTTTTCTACCAAATCATATTACAGTATTTTTGCTTTTTATAGGATTTTATAGGATATTTATATTGCTATAATATAGTATTTTTGCTTTTTATACGATTTGTGCTTAATACAGTATTTCTGCTAAATGTAGTATTTATGCTTAATCATACTATTTCTATATATTTTTGCCAGGTCCTCTGTGAGGACTGAGACATTCAAATGTACATATCAGGGCCTGCATGGCTTCCCAGCCAGCCAATCATATCTGAAGTCTGCCGCTTTTTCTCTCGTCATATCTCAGCGACGGATGTACAAAGAGCAATGAAAATCGCAGTCAAAGTACACCAAAGTCCGCTGATTCACCCAGTACAAGAATTATGCTTCTAGTCCACCTAGTTTTTGAGTTACATGACGTTTTATAACTCCAAAAACGGCGCTCTTTGCCTCTCACCGCGATCTAATTCTGACTGCTCATCACCCTGTTCCCCAAGGGCTCACTGTCTTTCCCAGTGGCGCAGCTGGTAATGACACAGCTCTACAACACAAAGGTCGCAGGTTCAACTCCACCTCGGACAACACGTTTTTTGCCCTACAAATTAATACACTATCACAGACCACTAATTCATATTCATCATTTATTACAATTCTCAAAACTTTTACCAGCTTTTCTAATATGGACCTCACATTCTTCTTAACACTCCATGGCACAAATACTCTTCCCTTTAGGCTCTGTGAATGTGTGTGTATCAATATTTCTCCCATTTTAAAGTATTACTCCTCCATAATTGATTTCTCTTAAATCAAAGTACTTTTACTACATCTTAGTACTTCTGCTCAATCATAGTATTTCTGCTAAATCATAGTATTTTTGCCAAATCATGGTTTTTGTGCCAAATCATCAGAATCGTGTTTATTGGCCAAGTATATGTGCAGACAAATACAAGGAATTTGGTTCCGTAGATGGTGGCTCTCGAGCACAGCAATGTAAATCTCACACACACACACACACACACACACACACACACACACACACACACACACACACACACACACACCCACACACACACGTATCTATATATACATTACACATGCATACATACATACACAAAGCTGTGTAAACCAACTATAAATAACTAATCTAAACGTATATACATAAAATACAGAAATGAAATGAGGTGGAATGAATACTACAGAATGTACATAAGGTGCAGTTGCAGTCTGGCAGTGGGAGCAGTGTGACAGTTCAACTGTTTAGAAGGGAGATGGTGAGGGAAAGAAACTGTTCCTGTGTCGGGTGGTCCTGGTCTGCAGGCTTCTGCACTGCCTGCCAGAGGGCAGCAGATCAAAAAGTCTGTGTCCAGGGTGTGAGGGGTCTGTGATGATTTTCCTGCCCGTTTCCTGAGAGGTACAGATCCTGGATGGAGGGCAGGGGGCGCCGATGATCCTTTCTGCTGCCCAGACAGTCCGCTGCAGTCTGCACCTGTCCTGTTTAGTGGCTGCACCATACCAGACTGTGATGGAGGAGCACAGGACAGACTCAATGACTGCAGTGTAGAGCTGGATCAGCAGCTCCTGTGGAAGACTGTACTTCCCCAGTTGTCTCAGGAAGTACATCCTCTGCTGGGTCTTTTGAGGATGGAGTTGATGTTGGTCTCCCACTTCAGGTCCTGGGAGATGGTGGTACCCAGCAACTTCAAGATCTCCACAGTCGACACAGGGCTGTCTGATATGATGAGGGGGGCAGAGTTGAGGGATGTCTCCTGAAGTCCACTGTCATCTCTACAGTTTTAAGAGTGTTCAGCTCCAGATTGTGCTGACTGCACCAGAGTACCAGCCGCTCAACTCATCATAACATTTGTGTTATGTTATAGTATTACTACTAAGTGGAGAAATTTCTAAAATGTTACAGTATATGTGCTGATTACAGTTTCTGTATAATAGAATTTTGGCAAATCTCCTCACACCAACACAAAGTCTGAAAACTGCATAGAAAGTCAATGGAGAGCTTGTTCAAAATCTCCACTGATTTCTAATGAGAGGCATTTTCAAATCGTCATATCTCAACGCAGCAAATTTAAGACATGAGGCTTGTGCCAATATATCTTCAGACACCCTGATGCTCACAATTCAAGAATTTCTTTCTCACCTATTACCATTTGGCCATGAATTGGGTTTGTTTGAGGGTAGGAAATTCATCTCTCGCTCAGATTTCTTCAGATTTCAAACTCTGGAAATGAACCACTTTTTTCTCGTCATATCTTTTTGATGGATTGCCACAGAGATCTGAAAATTTCCATGACTGTTCACCAAATCCTGCTGTCTCTTACGGTGAAAGAATGATATCGATACTCCAAATAGATTTAGAGTTAGAAAGCATTGTTTGAGGGCAAGTCAAGGCAGTTTTCGCTTTGCCTCTACTCAGTTATGGTGCATTAGAAGTCAAATATCTTCAATAATTCAGATTTTAATGATAAATTGTCAACACTTTAAGATCCCCCATCTCTTCTGAACAAAACGGTGTAAGAATGACTGTTCTAGCCCCTACGGTTAGGAAATTATAGCCATTTGTTTGAGGGGAATCCTCACTATGAAAAATAGACAGCACAAATCCTGTCTCTGTGTTGCGTGTGTGTAAAAACAGGTGCACCTGTTTTGGCGGGAAAAAGTATACAGCCCTCTGATTGGTGGATTCAAATTCAGCAGCTCCCAGGCTATTTGGCTGCTGCTGCTGCTAGTGTGTGTGTTTGTGTGTGTGTGTGTGTGTGACAGAGAGAGAGAGAGAGAGGGCTAGAGAGCGCTTTTTATGGGAGCATCTTATTGTATGATTTAAATTCAATATATTTAGACTGGTTGACTGAATTTGATGCTGTGTCTCTGTGCTTGTGTGTTTCCATATGTGTCCATATTTTTGATTGTGTGACTGTTATACTTTTTTTTTGCTGATTTTTTTTTCATTCAACAATTACATTTGAGGGAGCCTTAGAATGTTCAGCATTTTTCAGCTGTTCATTTTGCTTTTCCAATTTTTCTATTTCAGTTATTACTATTGTGCTAAGTCATAGCATTTCTGCTGTGTGTGTGTGTGACAGAGAGAGAGAGAGAGAGAGAGAGAGAGAGAGAGAGAGAGAGAGAGCCTTTTTATGGGTGTATCTTATTGTGTGCCTACTGGTGGTGGTCAGAGGGCCCGGTGGCGCCAGTGTCCAGCAGCCTCGCTCTGTCAGTGCGCCCAGGGTGGCTGTGGCTAACGTAGCTTGCCATCACCAGTGTGTGAATGGGTGAATGACTGGATATGTAAAGCGCTTTGGGGTCCTTAGGGACCATAAAAGCGCTTATATAAATACAGGCCATTTACCATGTCCATATTTGTAATTGTGCAAGTTATTACTATTATGCTAAATTATAGTATTTCTGCTACTTTTTGGTATTTGTGCTAAATACAGTATTTCTGCTAAATCTTAGTATTATTGCTTAATCATATTATTTGAGCAAAATCATAGTATTTGAGCATATTCTTTCTATTTGTGTCATAGCATAGTATATTTGCTGAATTACAGCATTTCTGCTATGTTGTAGTATTTGTCCTAAATCACAGTATTTGTGCAATGTTTAGGTATTTTTGTTTAAATAAAGCATCTATGTAATCTTGTACCATGGTTGCTAAAATCCTGTATTTCTGAAAAGTTATCTTGTTTCTGCTAAGTTACAATATTTATTCTAATTTCTGCTGCTAAGTTCTGCTATGTTATTGTATTTCTGCCAAGTATTATGTTTTCTTTACGTTATTGCAGTTCTGCTATGTAATTACATTTTGCTAAGTTCTTATGCTTCTGCAAAGTTATTACAATTTTTGCAAAGGTTTTACAATTTCTGCAACTTTTCAGCTTTTTCAGCTAGTTTCAGCTGACAGCTTCAGCTTTACAGCATCCACACTGCATTTTCAAGAGGAAATGCAAATTTTTCTAGTTATTATTCTAGTTATGCTCCGCACACTTTTTGGCACTTAACTACTTTCACAATTTTCAGCCGATTTTCACCGCTCAAATTTTAAACTATTCTGCTATTTCTGCTAATGTACGCTATATCTTTTGATATTTTTAACTGTTATACTTTTAAAATATTACACTTTTTTCCTTTAATTTGTCCCATTGAAATGAATGGGAAACTTCCGCAATTCTGCTAAAACTTGCTTGTTTTTTAAACTTAACTACTTTTTCCTACTTTCACGTAGAACAACCATTCAAACTTTAAAATGTTCTCAAATTATTGGGCTATTCAGGAATAAATCAGCTTTTTCAAATCTTTTACCGTTTTACTTTTATGCCTCTTAAAGTTTTGAGTTGCAAAATTGTGATTTTCAGAAAATACATGCGTTGTTGTTATGGTTGCTATGCACTTGGCTTCCAGTGTGCCACTGAAGGTTTTGCAGTCTTCTTCATGTCCGAACAACTTCTTGCTACTTGCTCAATTTTCACTCAACTTCCACAAATTATACATCAAAACGTAGGTATTTTTGCTGGCTTTCAGAAAATGTCACCATCATTGTTGTGAGATTTACAGAAATTTGGCAAATCTCCTCGGACCAACACAAAGTCTCAAAATCCCCCCATAGAAAGTCAATGGAGAGCTTGTTCAAAATCACAGCTTGATTTCTGTAATGAGAGGCATATTCGAATCGCCATATCTCCTTAACGAAGCGAAGTTAAAACATGAGGCTTGTCCCAGTATATCTTCAGACACCCTGACACTCACAATTCAAGAATTTCTTTCTCACCTATTACCGTTCTGAAATGAGTTAGACTTGTTTGAGGGTAGGAAATTCGTCCTTCGCTCAGATTTCTTCAGATTTCAAACTCTGGAAATGATCCACTTTTTTCTCTCGTCATATCTTTTTAATGGATATCAACAGAGACCTGAAAATTTCCAAGATTGTTCACCAAAGCCTGCTGTCTCTTACGGTGAAAAAATGATATTGATACTCCAAATAGATTTAGAGTTAGAAAGCGTTGTTTGAGGGCAAGTCAAGGCAGTTTTTGCTTTGCTCTACTCAGTTATGGTGCATTAGAAGTCAAATATCTTTAAAAATTCATATTTTAATGATAAATTGTCAACACTTTAAGATTCCCTGATCTCTTCTGAACAAAACGTGTAAGAATGACCGTTCTAGCCCCTCACGGTTAGGAAATTATGGCCATTTGTTTGAGAGGAATCCTCACTATGAGAAATTCACTGCAGAAATCCTGTCTCTGTGCTCTGTGTGTAAAAACGGCTGCACCTGTTTTGGCGGGAAAAGTATACAGCCTCTGATTGGTGGATTCAAATTCAGCAGCTCCCAGGCTGCTTGACTGAGCTAGAAACTTACTTCTCTCTCCTGTGTGTGTGTGTGTGTGTGTGTGTGTGTGTGTGTGACAGAGAGAGCGAGAGAGAGAGAAAGGCTTGTTATGGGATGATCTCATTGTAAGATTTAAATTCAATATATTTAGACTGGTTGACTGAATTGGATCTGTGTGTGTGTGTGTGTGTGTGTGTGTGTGTGTGTGTGTGTGTGAGAGAGAGAGAGAGAGAGAGAGAGAGAAAGCCTTTTTATGGGATGATCTCATTGTAAGATTCAAAATCAATATATTTAGACTGGTTGACTGAATTGGATCTTGTGTGTGTGTGTGTGTGTGTGTGTGTGTGTGTGTGTGACAGAGAGAGAGAGAGAGAGAGAGAGAGAGAAAGGCTTGTTATGGGATGATCTCATTGTAAGATTTAAATTCAATATATTTAGACTGGTTGACTGAATTGGATCTTGTGTGTGTGTGTGTTTGAGAGAGAGAGAGAGAGAGAGAGAGAGAGAGAGAGAGAGAGAGAGAGAGAGAGAAAGCCTTTTTATGGGATGATCTCATTGTAAGATTCAAAATCAATATATTTAGACTGGTTGACTGAATTGGATCTTGTGTGTGTGTGTGTGTGTGTGTGTGTGTGTGTGTGTGTGTGTGTGTGTGTGTGAGAGAGAGAGAGAGAGAGAGAGAGAAAGCCTTTTATGGAATGATCTCATTGTAAGATTTAAATTCAATATAGTTAGACTGGTTGACTGAATTTGATCCTGTGTGTGTCTGTCTGTGCATGTGTGTTACCATATGTGTACATATTTGTGGTTGTATGACTGTTATACTTTTTTTTGGTGTTTTTTTTTTTTCATTTAACAATTACATTTGAGGGACCCTTAGCATGTTCAGGATTTTTTCAGCTGTCCATTTTGCTTTTCCAATTTTTCTATTTAGGTTATTACTATTGTGCTAAGTCATAGCATTTCTGCTGCTTTCCAGTATTTGTGCTAAATACAGCATTTCTGCTAAATCATACTATTTCTTCTATTTCATCAGATTTGTGCTAAATATAGTGTTTCTGCTACAAAATAGTATTTCTGCCAAATATAGTATTTTTGATTAATTATAGTTTTTCTACCAAATCATAGTACAGTTTTACTGCTTTTTATATGGCTTCTAAGACAACCAATCATATCCGAGGGCTTGCACATTCAAATTTGTATATTGTTGCCTTCATGGCTTCCCAGCCAGCCAATCATATCTTAGGCCTTGCACATTCAAATTTGCATATTGGGGCAATCATGGCTTCTAAGACAACCAATCATCTATGTCATATATCTATGATATTTCATATTTTTATTTTAAATGGTCAACATTTCAAGATTCTCCCATGTCTTCTGAACACAACGGTCTAAGAATGACTGTTTTAGCCCTCACGGTTAGGAATTTATGGCTGTTTGTTTGAGGGGAGTCCTCACTATGAGAAATAGACTGCAAAAATCCTGTCTCTCTCTGTTGTAAAAGCCTGCACTTGGTGCACCAGTTTTGGCAGGAAAAAGCACACAGCCCTCTGATTGGTGGATTCAAATTGAGAATCTCACAGCTGTTTGACTGACCTAGAAACATGCTGTTAACAGCCCTTGTTCACTTGCTGATGCTATATGTGTGTGTGTGTGTGTGTGTGAGCCTGAGTGTGTGTGTGTGTGTGTGTGTGTGTGTGTGTGTGTGTGTGTGTGAGAGAGAGAGAGAGAGAGAAAGACACACACAAAGCCCTTTTAGGGCAGCATCTCATTGTATAAAAATATAATATATTCAGACTGGTTGACTGGCATAGACCCTGTGTGTGTGTGTCTCTCTCTGTACATTTGTGTATCCATATTTGATTTTGTGTGTATTTGTTGATTTGTGTATCCATATTTAATTTTGTGTGTATCTGTTGGCTGTTCTTATTTGTATTTCTAAATGTATTTTTATTTTATTTTTTCACAGGTGAACAAAAATTAGTTTTGAGCAAACTTAACCATGTTCCTTTTATTCAGCTTGTCATTTTACCTTTCCAATATTTTCACTTAAGTTATTACTATTCTGCTAAATCATAGTATCTGTTCTAAATCATTGTTATTGAGCTATATTGCAGGATTTCTGCTAAATCATAGTATTTCTACTATATTATATTTTTCTTTTCTAAATATATCATTTCTGCTATAGAGTAGTATTTCTGTAATGTTTAAGAATGTTTGGCTAAATATATTCTTTCTGTTATCTTATACTGTTTCTCCGAAATTTTGTATTTTTGGGAAGTTATCGTGTTTCTGGTAAGTTACAATATTTCTGCTAAGTTCTGCTATGCTATTGTATTTCTGCCAAGTATTATGTTTCCTCTAAGATATTGCAGTTCTGCTAAGTTACTACATTTTAGCAACGCTCCTTTGCTTCTGCAAAGTTTTTACAAATTCTGCAACTTTTCAGCTTTTTCAGCTAGTTTCAGCTGACAGCTTCAGCTGCTCCAGCATCCACACTGCATTTTCGCAGGAAATGCAAATTTTTCTAGTTATTATTCTAGTTATGTTCCGCACACTTTTTGGCACTTAACTACTTCCACAATTTTCAGCCGATTTTCACCGCTCAAATTTTAAACTATTCTGCTATTTCTGCTAATGTACGCTATATCTTTTGATATTTTTAACTGTTATACTTTTTAAAATATTACACTTTTTTCCTTTAATTTGTCCCATTGAAATGAATGGGAAACTTCCGCAATTCTGCTAAAACTTGCTTGTTTTTGAAACTTAACTACTTTTTCCTACTTTGACGTAGAACAACCATTCAAACTTTAAAATGTTCCCAAATTATTGGGCTATTCAGGAATAAATCAGCTTTTTTCAAATCTTTTACCGTTTTATTTTTATCCCTCTTAAAGTTTTGAGTTGCAAAATTGTGATTTTTCAGAAAATACATGCGTTGTTATGGTTGCTATGCACTTGGCTTCCAGTGTGCCACTGTAGGTTTCGTAGTCTTCTTCATGTCCGAACAACTTCTTGCTACTTGCTCAATTTTCACTCAACTTCCACAAATTATACATCAAAACGTAGGTATTTTTGCTGGCTTTCAGAAAATGTCACTATCATGGTTGTGAGATTTATAGAATTTTGGCAAATCTCCTCAGACCAACACAAAGTCTGAAAACTCTCCATAGAAAGTCAATGGAGAGTTTGTTCAAAATCACCGCTTGATTTCTGTAATGAGAGGCATATTCGAATCGCCATATCTCCTTAACGAAGTTTAAGTTAAGACATGAGGCTTGTCCCGTATATCTTCAGACACCCTGACGCTCACAATTCAAGAATTTCTTTCTCACCTATTACCATTTGGCCATGAATTGGGTTTGTTTGAGGGTAGGAAATTCGTCCCTCGCTCAGATGTCTTCAGATTTCAAACTCTGGAAATGAGGCACTTTTTTTCTCTCGTCATATCTTTTTGATGGATTTCCACACAGACCTGAAAATTTCCATGACTGTTCACCAAAGCCTGCTGTCTCTTACAGTGAAAGAATGATATCGATACTCCAAATAGATTTAGAGTTAGAAAGCATTGTTTGAGGGCAAGTCAAGGCAGTTTTGCTTTGCCTCTACTCAGTTACAGTGTATTACAAGTCATATATCTTCAATAATTTATATTTTATCGCTGAATTATGAAGACCTGCAGATTCCCCATCTCTTCTGAACAAAACGGTGTCAGAATGAGCATTCTAGCCCCTACGGTTAGGAAATTATGGCCATTTGTTCGAGGGGAGTCCTGAATGTGAGAAATACACTGAAGAAAACCCATAGCTCTCTCTGTGTCTGTGTGTGTAAGTGTTGATTACAGCAGGTGCAGCCAATTTAGCTGACCTAGATATGCCAAGCCCAGACTCTCAACAGCCTCTGCACACTTTGCTCTCTGTGTATGTGTGTGTGTATCAATATTTCTCCCATGTTAAAGTATTACTCCTCCATAATAGTATTTGTGCTAAATCAAAGTACTTTACTACATCTTAGTACTTCTGCTCAATCATAGTATTTCTGCTGAATCATAGCATTTTTGCCATATCATGGTATTTGTGATAAAGCATTGTATTTCCACAAAATAACAGTATTATGTACTGTTATATTATTACTGCTCATAGTATTTCTGCCAAATCATAATATAACTGCAAAATAAAGATTTTTGAGCCAAATCATAGTGTTTGTGCTAAATCCTAGTAAATCTGCTCAGTGATATAACTTCTGCTATGTTGTAGTGCTTTTGCTAGATTATAGAATTTCTTCTAAATCAAAGTATTTCATGTAAATCATAGAGCAGTTTTTACAGTCATCTTACTGTTAAGCCATAAATTACGCTTTGTTTGAGGGGTGGAAATCTGTCCTCCTCTCACTTTTCAAACTCTGAAAATGAAGCCGCTTTTCTTCTCTCATCATATCTCCGTGACGGAGGTAAAAGGAGCAATGAAAATCGCAGTGAAAGTTCAGCAAAGTCTGCTGATTCACCCAGTACAAGAATTGTGTTTATCCCACCTAGTTTTGGAGTTACATGACATTTTGTAACTCCAAAATCGGCGTTTTACGCCTCACCGTGATCTAAATCTGACAGTTCATCTCCCCTGCTTTTCCAAACCCCTGCTCTGTTTCCCAGTGGCACAGTTGGTAATGACGCCGGTCGGCAGCCTAAAGATCACGGGTTCAATTCCACCTTGGTCAACAATTTTTTTTTTCCCTAGAAATTAATACACTATCACAGACAAGTAATTCATATTCATCATTTATTACAATTCTGCAAAGTTTTATGATTTTAGCAGCTTTTCTAATATGGACCTCAGATTCTTCTTAACACTCCATGGCACAAATACTGTTCCCTTTAGGCTCTGTGTGTGTGTATCAATATTTTTCCCATTTTAAAGTATTACCTCCATAATTGCATTTCTGTTAAATCAAAGTACTTTTACTACATCTTAGTACTTCTGCTCAATCATAGTATTTCTGCTAAATCATAGTATTTTTGCCATATCATGGTATTTGTGCCAAAACATTGTATTTGTACAAAGTCATAATATTTCTTCTAAATCATATTATTTCAATCAAATCTCAGGAGTTGTGCTAAAACACAGTATTATTACCAAATCATAGTATCTGTACCCAAACATATCTGTTCAACTTATTTAACTCTTCTCAACAGTCCAACACCTCTTCTTCACCCCGCTTCAGCAGAATTGAGTTTTTTCACCCCTTTTCAGCACAAATCCCAGCTTTTTCAGGTATTTTCAACAGAAATCTCTTTTATTTCTGATTGCTGATGTCTTTGTTTTTCAGCTGCCCGCCTCTTTCCAGGTGGCGCAATCAGTAATGACACGGCTCTGCAGCTCAAAGGTCGTGGGTTCAATCCCACCTTGGTCAACATTTTTTTTCACTACAAATTTATACACTTTCACAGACCTGTAATTTATATTGCTAATTTTTTCACTACAAATGAGTAGTGCAAAAACATACTATGTCTGCAACATCACAGTATATCTGTTATGTTGTAGTATTACTACTAAATCACAGTATTTCTGCCAATTCAAGGAGGCTGACTGTTACTAAGTGCATCAGTGTACATAGGTCATCTGTTGTGTTGGAGTGCCCTCTTGTGGCGCCTTTTGGGTAGTGCCTTAGTAAACATGAACGCTGCAAAGAAGTGGTATCAGACTGGTTTGTAGTGGAGGAATTTGTTGCCAGTTTCTTTCATCTTTAATCCGTATTCAAGTTGTAATGTGGTAACTTTTGTGCACAAATACCACAATATGGCAGAAATACTATGTTTTGGCACAAATACTTTGATTTGGTATACTTTAGCTTCTTCATCCCTTTTCAACAAAATTTTCATTTTTTCACCGCTTTTCACCACAAATCCCAGCTTTTTCAGGTGTTTTCAACAGAAATCACTTTTATTTCTGATTGCTGATGTCTTTGTGTTTCAGCTGCCCGCACCCTTTCCAGGTGGCGCAATCAGTAATGACACGGCTCTGCAGCTCAAAGGTCGTGGGTTCAATCCCACCTTGGTCAACATTTTTTTTCACTACAAATTTATACACTTTCACAGACCTGTAATTTATATTGCTAATTTTTTTCACTACAAATGAGTAGTGCAAAACATACTATGTCTGCAACATCATAGTATTACTACTAAATCACAGTATTTCTGCCAATTCAAGGAGGCTGACTGTTACTAAGTGCATCAGTGTACATAGGTCATCTCTTGTGTTGGAGTGCCCTCTTGTGGCGCCTTTTGGGTAGTGCCTTAGTAAACGTGAACACTGCAAAGAAGTGGTATCAGACTGGTTTGTAGTGGAGGAATTTGGTGCCAGTTTCTTTTTCGCTTTAATCCGATACATGTTGTAATGTAGTAGTACCACAATATGGCAGAAACACTATGTTTTGGCACAACACGTAAAAACGGCTGCACCTGTTTTGGCGGGAAAAAGTACACAGCCTCTCTGATTGGTGGATTCAAATTCAGCAGCTCCCAGGCTGCTTGACTGACCTAGAAAGTTTCTTCTCTCCTCTGTGTGTGTGTGTGTGTGTGTGTGTGTGTGTGTGTGTGTGAGTGAGAGAGAGAGAGAGAGAGAGAGAGAGAGAGAAAGCCTTTTTATGGGATGATCTCATTGTAAGATTCAAATTCAATATATTTAGACTGGTTGACTGAATTGGATCTGTGTGTGTGTGTGTGTGTGTGTGTGTGCATGCATGAGAGAGAGAGAGAGAGAGAGAGACCTCTTTAGGGCAGCATCTCATTGTTGGAAAAAAAATATAATATATTCAGACTGGTTGACTGGCATAGACCCTCCGTGTGTCTCTGTCTCTGTACATTTGTGTATCCATATTTGATTTTATGTATTTGTAGATTTGTGTATCCATATTTGATTTTGTGTGTATCTGTTGGCTGTTCTTATTTGTATTTCTAAATGTATTTTTATTTTATTTTTTCACAGGTGAACAAAAATTAGTTTTCAGCAAACTTAACCATGTTCCTTTTATTCAGCTTGTCATTTTACCTTTCCAATATTTTGACTTAAGTTATTACTATTCTGCTCAATCATAGTATCTGTTCTAAATCATTGTTATTGAGCTATATTGTAGGATTTCTGCTAAATCATAGTATTTCTACTATATTATATTTTTCTTTCTAAATATATCATTTCTGCTATAGAGTAGTATTTCTGTAATGTTTCAGAATGTTTGGCTAAATATATTCTTTCTGTTATCTTATACTATTTCTCCGAAATTTTGTATTTTTGGGAAGTTATCGTGTTTCTGGTAAGTTACAATATTTCTGCTAAGTTCTGCTATGCTATTGTATTTCTGCCAAGTATTATGTTTCCTCTAAGATATTGCAGTTCTGCTAAGTTACTACATTTTAGCAACGCTCCTTTGCTTCTGCAAAGTTTTTACAATTTCTGCAACTTTTCAGCTTTTTCAGCTAGTTTCAGCTGACAGCTTCAGCGCTCCAGCATCCACACTGCATTTTCGCAGGAAATGCAAATTTTTCTAGTTATACTTTATTATTATTCTAGTTGCAACTTTTGTACTTTTTGGCACTTAACTACTTCCACAATTTTCAACCGATTTTTACCGCTCAAATTTTAAACTATTCTGCTATTTCTGCTAATGTGCGCTATGACTTTTGGTATTTTTAACTGTTATACTTTTTAAAATATTAAGCTTTTTTTCCTTTAATTTGTCCCATTGAAATGAATGGGAAACTTCCGCAATTCTGCTAAAACTTACTCTTTTTTGAAACTTAACTACTTTCTCATACTTTCGCCTAGAACAACCATTCAAATTTTAAAATGTTCACAAATTATTGGGCTATTCATGAATGATTCAGCTTTTTCATATCTGTTACCGTTTTCATCTTATCCTCTTTAAGTTTTGAGTTTCATCTTTGTGATTTTTCACAAAATACATGCGTTGTTATGGTTGCTATGCACTTGGTTCTAAGTGAGCCACTGTACCTTTGGCAATTTTTCTTCATGTCCGAACAACTTCTTGTTACTCGCTCAATTTTCACTCAACCCACACAAATTATACATCAAAACGTAGGTATTTTTGCTGGCTTTCAGAAAATGTCACTATCATTCTTGTGAGATTTATAGAATTTTGGCAAATCTCCTCAGACCAACATTAAAGTCAGAAAACTCCATAGAAAGTCAATGGAGAGTTTGTTCAAAATCATCGCTGATTTCTCTAATGAGAGGCATATTCAAATCGTCATATCTCCTTAACTAAGCGAAGTTAAAACATGAGGCTTGTCCCCAGATATCTTCAGACACTCCTGGCGCCACAATTCAAGAATTTTTTCTCACCTATTACCGTTCTGAAATGAGTTAGACTTGTTTGAGGGTAGGAAATTTGTCCCTCGCTCAGATTTCTTCAGCTTTCAAACTCTGGAAATGAACCACTTTTTTTTCTCTCGTCATATCTTTTTGATAGATTTCCACAAAGACCTGAAAATTTCCATGACTGTTCACCAAAGCCTGCTGTCTCTTACGGTGAAAGAATGATATCGATACTCCAAATAGATTTAGAGTTAGAAAGCGTTGTTTGAGGGCAGGTCAAGGCAGTTTTTGCTTCCTCTACTCAGTTATGGTGCATTACAAGTCAAATATCTTTAATAATTCATATTTTAATGATAAATTCTTAACACTTGAAGATTCCCCCATCTCTTCTGAACAAAACGGTGTAAGAATGACCGTTCTAGCCCCTACGGTTAGGAAATTATGGCCATTTGTTTGAGAGGAATCCTCACTATGAGAAATACACTGCAGAAATCCTGTCTCTCTCTGTGCTGAGTGTGTAAAACGGCTGCACCTGTTTTGGCGGGAAAAAGTACACAGCCCTCTGATTGGTGGATTCAAATTTAGCAGCTCCCAGGCTGCTTGACTGACCTAGAAACTTGCTTGTCTCTCCTGTGTGTGTGTGTGTGTGTGTGTGTGTGTGTGTGTGTGTGTGTGTGTGTGTGTGAGTGACAGAGAGAGAGAGAAAGGGAGGGCGAGAGAGAGTTTTTATGGGAGCATCTTATTATATGATATAAATTCAATATATTTAGACTGGTTGACTGAATTTGGTCCTGTGTGTGTCTCTCTGTGCATGTGTTTCCATATGTGTCCATATTTGTGATTGTGTCACTGTTATACTTTTTTTGCTGATTTTTTTCATTTAACAATTACATTTGAGGGACCCTTAGCATGTTCAGGATTCTTTCAGCTGTCCATTTTGCTTTTCCAATTTTTCTATTTAAGTTATTACTATTGTGTTGAGTCATAGCATTTCTGCTGCTTTTCAGTATTTGTGCTAAATACAGCATTTCTGCAAAATCATACTATGTCTGCTATTTTATGGGATTTAAAGCTAAATACAGCATTTCTGCTAAATCATACTCTTTCTGCTATTTCATAAGATTTGTGCTAAATATAGTGTTTCTGCTATTTCTGCCAAATTTAGTATTTTTGATTAATTAGGGTTTTCCTACCAAATCATAGTACAGTTTTACTGCTTTTTATAGGATTTTAGAGGATATTTATATTGCTTAATATAGTATTTCTGATTTTTATAGGATTTGTGCTTAATATAGTTTGTCTAAAAAATGTAGTATTTATGCTTAATCATACTATTTCTATATATTTCTGCCAGGTCCCCAGGCAGCTAATCCTCTGTGAGGACTGATACATACAAATACATATCAGGGCCTGCACGGCTTCCCAGCCAGCCAATCATATCTGGGGTCTGCCCTTTCTTCTCTCGTCATATCTCAGCGACAGATGTACAAAGAGCAATGCAAATCACAGTCAAAGTACACCAAAGTACGCTGATTCACCCAGTACAAGAATTATGCTTCTAGTCCACCTAGTTTTTGAGTTACACGACGTTTTGTAACTGCAAAAACGGCGTTTTTCGCCTCTCACCGCAATCTGATTCTGACTGCTCATCACCCTGTTTTCCAGGCGCCGCCTCTTTCCCAGTGGCGCAGTTGGTAATGACACAGGTCTGCAAACCCAAAGGTCATGGGTTCAATTACACCTTGGGCAACATGTGTTTTTTCCTACAAATTAATACACTATCACAGACCACTAATTCATATTCATCATTTATTACAATTCTGCAACCTTTTATGATTTTAGCAGCTTTTCTAATATGGACCTCAGATTCTTGTTAACACTCCATGGCACAAATACTGTTCCCTTTAGGCTCTGTGTGTGTGTGTGTGTGTGTGTGTGTGTGTGAGAGAGAGAGAGAGAGAGAAGCGAGAGAGAGCCTTTTGATGGGAGCATCTTATTATATCACTTAAATTCAATATATTTAGACTGGTTGACTGAATTTGGTCCTGTGTGTGTCTCTCTGTGCATGTGTGTTTCCATATGTGCCCATATTTGTGATTGTGTGACTGTTATACTTTTTTGCTGATTTTTTTTTTTTTTTCAATTAACAATTAGATTTGAGGGACCCTTAGCATGTTCAGGATTTTTCCAGCTGTCCATTTTGCTTTTCCAATTTTTCTATAAGTTATTACTGTTGTGCTAAGTCATAGCATTTCTGCTGCTTTTCAGTATTTGTGCTAAATACAGCATTTCTGCTAAATCATACTATTTCTGCTATTTTATGAGATTTGTGCCAAATACAGCATTTCTGCTAAATCATACTATTTCTGCTATTTCATAAGATTTGTACTAAATATAGTGTTTCTGCCAAATATAGTATTTCTGCTTAATTATAGTATTTCTGCCATTTTATAGTATTTGTGCTAAAACATAGTATTTCTACTAAATGTAGTATTTATGCTTAATCATACTATTTGTATATATTTCTGCCAGGTCCCCAGGCAGCTAATCCTCTGTGAGGACTGATACATATAAAATTTACATATCAGGGCCTGCACGGCTTCCCAGCCAGCCAATCATATCTGAGGTCTGCCCTTTCTTCTCTCGTCATATCTCAGCGACAGATGTACAAAGAGCAATGCAAATCACAGTCAAAGTACACTAAAGTACGCTGATTCACCCAGTACAAGAATTATGCTTCTAGTCCACCTAGTTTTTGAGTTACACGACGTTTTGTAACTCCAAAAACAGCGTTTTTCGCCCTCACCGCAATCTGATTCTGACTGCTCATCACCCTGTTTTCCAGGCACTCGCTCTCTTTCCCAGTGGCGCAGTTGGTAATGACACAGGTCTGCAACCCAAAGGTCGTGGGTTCAATTACACCTTGGTCAACATGTTTTTTTTCCCTACAAATTAATACACTATCACAGACCACTAATTCATATTCATCATTTATTACCATTCTGCAAACTTTTATGATTTTAGCAGCTTTTCTAATATGGACCTCAGATTCTTGTTACTCCATGACACAAATACTGTTCCCTTTAGGCTCTGTGTGTGTGTGTGTGTGTGTGTGTGTGTGTGTGTGTGAGTGTATGAGTGAGAGAGAGAGAGAGAGAGAGAGAGAGCGAGCGCCTTTTTATGGGATGATCTCATTGTAAGATTCAAAATCAATATATTTAGACTGGTTGACTGAATTGGATCTTGTGTGTGTGTGTGTGTGTGTGTGTGTGTGTGTGTGTGTGTGTGTGTGTGACAGAGAGAGAGAGAGAGAGAGGAGAGAAAGCCTTTTATGGATGATCTCATTGTAAGATTCAAATTCAATATATTTAGACTGGTTGACTGAATTGGATCTTGTGTGTGTGTGTGTGTGTGTGTGTGTGTGTGTGTGTGTGTGATTTAAATTCAATATATTTAGACTGGTTGACTGAATTTGATCCTGTGTGTGTCTGTCTGTGCATGTGTGTTACCATATGTGTACATATTTGTGGTTGTGTGACTGTTATACTTTTTTTTGCTGGTCTTTTTTCATTTAATAATTACATTTGAGGGACCCTTAGCATGTTCAGGATTTTTTCAGCTGTCCATTTTGCTTTTCCAATTTTTCTATTTAGGTTATTAGGGTATTCTATCATCCCCGGCTTGCTGCCGGCACGCTGGGGTTTTTCCCGTGGATGAGAGGGTTTGTTCCCCGCGCCTCAGGGTCAGGGAACGGGTCCTGACTGTCATCTGCGCTTATGCGCCGAGTGGCAGTTCAGAGTACCCAGCCTTCTTAGAGTCCCTGGGGTGCTGGAAGGTGCCCCACCTGGAGACTCTGTTGTCCTACTGGGAGACTTCAATGCTCACGTGGGTAACCCACAGCGAGACCTGAGGGGCGTGATTGGGAGGAACGGCCTCCCTGATCTGAACCCGAGTGGTGTTTTGTTATTGGACTCTGTGCAAATCACAGTTTGGCCATAACGAACACCTTGTTCAAACATAAGAGTGTCCATAAGTGCACGTGGCACCAGGATGCTTAGGCCGCAGGTCGATGATCGATTTTGTAATCGTATCACCAGACCGCGCACCATATGTTCTGGACACTGGTAAAGAGAGGGGCTGAGTTGTCAACTGATCACCACCTGGTGGTGAGTTGGATCAGGTGGCGGGGAGGACGCTGGACAGACCCGTGCACCTAAACGCTGTAGTGAGGGTGTGCTGGGAACGCCTAGCAGAGGCCCCAGTCCGCGAGATCTTCAACGCACACCTCCGCAGAGCTTCAACAACATTCCGAGGGAGACTGGGGACATTGAGTCCGAATGGACCATGTTCAGCGCTCCATTGCCGGGCTGCTGCATTGAGCTGCGGCCGCAAGGTGGTTGGTGCCTGCCGTGGTGGTAATCCCCGAACCAAATGGTGGACACCAGAGGTGAAGGGAGCCACCAGGCTGAAGAAGGAGTCCCATCGGGCTTGGTTAGCCTGTGGGACTCCAGAGGCAGCTGACAGGTATCGACAGGCCAAGCGGAATGCGGCTCAGGCAGTGGCTGAAGCAAAAACTCGGTGTGGAGGAGTTCGAGAGGCCATGGAAAAGACTTTCGGACTGCCTCAAGAGATTCTGGCAAACCGTCAGGCGCCTCAGGAGAGGAAAGCGGTGCTCTACCTGCACTGTGTATAGTGCTGGCGGTGCGCTGCTGACGCCGACCGAGAAAATTGTCAGACGGTGGAAGGAATACTGAGGACCTCCTTAATCCCACTGACACGCCTTCCGAGGAGGAAGCAGAGTCTGGGATGAGGGAATGACCCGCCAATTTCTGGGGTCGAGGTCACTGAGGCAGTTAAACAACCTCGGTGGCAGAGCCCCTGGTGTTGATGAGGTCCGCCCGAGTTCCTGAAGGCTCTGGACGCTGTAGGGCTGTCCTGGTTGACACGCCCACAATGTTGCGTGGAGATCAGGGGCAGTACCCCTGGACTGGCAGACCGGGTGGTGGTCCCCATCTTTAAGAAGGGAGACCGGAGGTGTGTTCCAACCATAGGGGATCACACTCCTCAGCCTCCTGGGAAAGTTCATGCCAGGGTGTTGGAAAGGAGAGTTCGTCCGCTAGTCGAACCTCGGATACAGGAGGAACAATGCGGTTTTCGCCCTGGTCGCGGAACACTGGACCAGCTCTTTATCCTCTCGAGGATACTTGAGGGTGCATGGGAGTTTGCCCAACCAGTCTACATGTGTTTTGTGGACTTGGAGAAGGCATTCGACCGTGTCCCTCGGGTGTCCTGTGGGAGGTGTTGCGGGAGTATGGGGTGTCTGGCCCACTGTTACGGGCCATTCGATCCCTATACAACCGCTGTAAGAGTTTGGTTCGCATTGCCGCAATAAGTCGGACTTGTTTCCGTGGGTGATGGCTCCGCCAGGGCTGCCCTTTGTCACCGATTCTGTTCATAATTTTATGGACAGGATTTCTAGGCGCAGCCAAGTGGCGGAGGGCTTTCACTCGGTGGCCTCAGAATCTCATCTCTGCTTTTTATGGATGATGTGGTTCTGATGGCTTCATCGGTGGGGCCTCCAGCTCGACTGGAACGGTTCGCAGCCGAGTGTGAAGCAGCGGAATGAGGATCAGCACCTCCAAATCTGAGGCCATGGTTCTCAGCCGAAAAGGGTGGAGTGCCCACCCGGTCGGGGATGAGTTCCTGCCCCAAGTGGAGGAGTTCAAGTATCTCGGGTCTTGTTCGCGCGAGTGATGGGAGAAGGGAGCCGGAGATCGACAGACGGATTGGTGCTGCGGTTGCAGTGATGCGGACGCTGCACCGGTCCGTCGTGGTGAAGAGGGAGCTGAGTGTAAAAGCGAAGCTCTCAATTTACCGGGTCGATCTACGCCCCGACCTCACCTATGGCCACGAGCTGTGGGTAGTGACCGAAAGAACGAGATCATGGGTACAAGCGGCAGAAATGAGCTCTCCAAGGGTGGCTGGCCTCCTTAGAGATAGGGTGAGAAGTTCGCCATCCGGGAGGGGCTCAGAGAGAGCCGCTGCTCCTCCACATCGAAAGGAGCCAGTTGAGGTGGTTCGGCATCTGACAAGGATGCCCCTGGGCGCCTCCTGGGTGAGGTGTTCCGGCATGTCCCACCGGGAGGAGGCCCTGGGCAGACCCAGGACGCGCTGGAGAGATTATATCTCTCGGCTGGCCTGGGAACGCCTTGGTGTTCCCCCGGATGAGCTGGAGGAGGTGGCTGGGGAGAGGGAGGTCTGGGCTTCTCTGCTTAGGCTGCTGCCCCCGCGACCCGACTTCGGATAAAGCGGATGAGGATGGATGGAGGTTATTACTATTGTGCTAAGTCATAGCATTTCTGCTGCTTTCCAGTATTTGTGCTAAATACAGCATTTCTGCTAAATCATACTATTTCTTCTATTTCATCAGATTTGTGCTAAATATAGTGTTTCTGCTACAAAATAGTATTTCTGCCAAATATAGTATTTTTGATTAATTATAGTTTTTCTACCAAATCATAGTACAGTTTTACTGCTTTTTATATGGCTTCCCAGCCAGCCAATCATATCTTAGGCCTTGCACATTCAAATTTGCATATTGGGGCAATCATGGCTTCTAAGACAACCAATCATCTATGTCATATATCTATGATATTTCATATTTTTATTTTAAATGGTCAACATTTCAAGATTCCCCATCTCTTCTGAACACAACGGTCTAAGAATGACCGTTTTAGCCCCTACGGTTAGGAATTTATGGCTGTTTGTTTGAGGGGAGTCCTCACTATGAGAAATAGACTGCAAAAATCCTGTCTCTCTCTGTGTTGTAAAAGCCTGCACTTGGTGCACCAGTTTTGGCAGGAAAAGCACACAGCCCCTCTGATTGGTGGATTCAAATTGAGAATCTCACAGCTGTTTGACTGACCTAGAAACATGCTGTTAACAGCCCCTGTTCACTTGCTGATGCTATGTGTGTGTGTGCTGCGGTGTGTGTGTGTGAGCCTGAGTGTGGGTGTGAGTGTTTGAGTGTTTGAGTGTGTGTGTGTGTGTGTGTGTGTGTGTGAGAGAGAGAGAGAGAGAGAGAGAAAGAGAGAAAGACACACACAAAGCCCTTTTTAGGGCAGCATCTCATTGTTGGATAAAAATATAATATATTCAGACTGGTTGACTGGCATAGACCCTGTGTGTGTGTCTCTCTCTGTACATTTGTGTATCCATATTTGATTTTGTGTGTATTTGTTGATTTGTGTATCCATATTTAATTTTGTGTGTATCTGTTGGCTGTTCTTATTTGTATTTCTAAATGTATTTTTATTTTATTTTTCACAGGTGAACAAAAATTAGTTTTGAGCAAACTTAACCATGTTCCTTTTTATTCAGCTTGTCATTTTACCTTTCCAATATTTTCACTTAAGTTATTACTATTCTGCTCAATCATAGTATCTGTTCTAAATCATTGTTATTGAGCTATATTGTAGGATTTCTGCTAAATCATAGTATTTCTACTATATTATATTTTTTTTCTAAATATATCATTTCTGCTATATAATAGTTTTTCTGTAATGTTTAAGAATGTTTGGCTAAATATATTCTTTCTGTTATCTTATACTATTTCTCCGAAATTTTGTATTTTTGGGAAGTTATCGTGTTTCTGGTAAGTTACAATATTTCTGCTAAGTTCTGCTATGCTATTGTATTTCTGCCAAGTATTATGTTTCCTCTAAGATATTGCAGTTCTGCTAAGTTACTACATTTTAGCAACGCTCCTTTGCTTCTGCAAAGTTTTTACAATTTCTGCAACTTTTCAGCTTTTTTCAGCTAGTTTCAGCTGACAGCTTCAGCTGCCCAGCATCCACACTGCATTTTCGCAGGAAATGCAAATTTTTCTAGTTCTTATTATTATTATTTTCCTTTTTCCGCCTAAAATTTTGTTGCTTAACTCGCCCCACAGTTTTGAGACAAGCTTCACATATGGTATATCATTTTGTGCGGCTGAATCAGGAATGGTGTGCTATGACTTTTGGTGTTTATTACTCTATAGTTTTTAAATATGAATATTTTAATGCAAGTTTTTGCCCATTGAAATGAATGGGAAGCCTTCATTTGTGGTGTGTTGGCTCCATCTTTTGGTCCCATTGAAACAAATTTCAAACTTCATTTGTGGTGTGTTGGCTCTCTCTAGTGGTATGCCGAGTGGTAACGCCTGTTCACCCTTATTTGGATTACCGTAATGACGACAACATCAATGGCGCGCACAGCGCCTCTGCTTTCAGGAACCATTGAAGTTTTAAGGTTGCGCTAACCATTGAATAGTTACGTAACAGAAAACCCATATCCCACAATTCATAGCACACCTCTGCCGAGTTAAACAATGGCGGACACCTCTTCGCTTTTAAATGTCTTTTATTAGTGTTTCTAGGTCACAAAATAAACTTTTAAGATATTTTCAGGCGAGAATGTAGGTGTGTAAACTTCAAATATCTGCTCGCTTTGTGAAAACATCCCATATTAGCCACAGTTGTCTGACGATGTTGCAGATAGTCGGGCTAGCTAGCTAGCGCTTAGCGACCCTTCTTCGTGAAAAAAAGCACCCAGGCTTGGCTTATAGTGACGCGGGCTGAAACGCTGTTAACACCCGCTTTCAGAACGCGGAGGTCAATCGTGGATCAGGGAAACCGGACTTATTTTTCGCTTATATGGGCCGATGATGCTGGAAACCGAAGGCAGCAGCGTGAGGTGAACTGAATTTCAGGTAAGAAGTTATGAACTACACTCTATTTGGGTCAGATATAAACCGAGTTTAGGTGTAGTTTGTTTTCATTGTGCTGACTTTTTACATCGTATCGCGTGCTAGCTAGCACGACGGGAGTTTGTATACAGCTGTGTGGCGCTAAGTTACTGACGTTGGACTTTATTTTATTCATTAGCGTTAGTTCAGAGAGTTGCAGACAAACGGAATCGCCCCACATTCAGAGAAAATATTACGATTTGTTCTGTGGTTATGAAGCGCCCCCGTCATTCTCTCGCCTGTTGCAATCATGAAACTGATCAACGATCGGCTTTTTCGCTTCTTGTTTATCGCTACTAAATAACAGCAGCAGGTTTAAGCTTGATCAGCTGTTGTTAGAATTCATTTGATTTTAATTTCTAGTATCAGCTGATGTTTGCTGGAGCCACAGCTGTAAAAAAGGGCTGGTCTAAACCAGAAGATGTCCTTACTGAATCATCAGAGCTGAACAGGTGATGGAGAAACAGGTTTACCCTTTAGGTGACATAGAATAGAATAGAATGCCTTTATTGTCAGTATACAGTTGTACAATGAGATACAGAGCATCTCCTACCAGTGTAAACATGCTGGGGGTACAGTTCTGCAGCGCTATATACATATGGACAGTATTAACATATGGAAGAAGATGTGTATATATATATAAATGTACAATTATGTATGTACAGTTGAGTTATTGCACATAGAATTGGTATAAATAGTGGTGGTCCATAGAGGAAGTGGGAAGTGGGGGCTGTGTTATCGGTGCATGTGTGAGTTCAGGGTGGTTATCGCTTTGGGGAAGAAACTGTTTTTGAGTCTGTGGGTTTTTGTGTTGATGCACTCTGTAGCGCTCCCTGAGGGAAGCAGGCTGAACATGTTGAAACCAGGGTGGAGCTGTCCTTGATAATGTTTGCTGCTCTGCTGAGGCAGCGGGAGGAATAAATGTCCAACAGGGAGGGGAGAGGGCAGCCGATGATCTTTTTGTGCTGTCTTGACCACACTCTGAAGCCTCACACTATCTGCCTTGGTGCAGCTGCCGCACCACACCGTGATGCAGTAGGTAGGTTAGCAGGCTCTCAATGGACGAGCGGTAGAAGGTCAGCAGCAGGTTGAGTTCAGCTTGTACTTCCTGAGGACTCTCAGGAAGTGCAGCCGCTGTTGGGGCTTCTTGATGACTGCTGAGATGTTTTCCGTCCAGGAGATGTCAGCAGAGATGAGGACACCAAGGAACCGGAAGTGTGGACCCTCCACACACTCCCCGTTGATGTAGAGGGGGCCAAGTCAGTGTTGTGTCTCCTGAAGTCGATAATGAGCTCTTTGGTTTTCTTAGTGTTCAGTGCCAGGTTGTTTTCTGAACACCATGCTGCCAACTTCAGGACTTCCTCTCTGTACTCTGCCTCGCCTCCCTTTGAGATGAGTCCGACTACCGTGGTATCATCAGCAAACTTGATGATGAGAGTGTTGTTGTGGGTCGGACTGCAGTCGTGGGTGTAGAGAGAATACAGGAGGGGCTCAGCACACAGCCCTGTGGGGAGCCGGTGCTCAGTGTGCGAGTGGAGGAGAGATGAGGGCCGAGTCTCACAGTCTGGGGCCGGTTTGTGAGGAAATCCTTTATCCAGGCACATGAATGAGTTGAAGGGAAGTTATGAACTGTTTCTGAGAGACAAATAAACACCAAGCTCCTTTTTTTGTGTAGCTGACAGCTGGTAACTGTGCAGGGGCGGATCTAGCACAGCTTTTGCCAGGGGCCAGGTAGGGCATTAACAGAGAAAGGTGGACACAAAGATATACTTTTCTTTTCTTACTCTCATATAAACTATTTAGCTTTTATTAAATAGTTATCTGAATCTTACAACCAAAGTTTGTATAATAATACACTTAGATTGGCTGTAGACCATTGTTCATCATTCAGAACACTGTGTAAAATAACAAAAACATAAAGTGAATGCAAAAGTGCATAAATATTTGTTTTACGTGTTTGATGTGTGTGGCGGGCGTGGTCTGCAGTGCCGCTGCAGGGGAGGTGGACCCACCTGAGGGGCATCTGCAATCACGCCTCGGGCGTAGTCTGTGCTCTCTCGGCTGTTTTTTGTGTGTGTCGGCTGTGAGTTGAAAAGCTACAGCCGGCTGTTTGGGTACACCAACCATGTGTGTGAAAAGTGGTCCATAACGTAATGCTTCAAAGCGTGTTCGGCAAACATTGTCGGATCTGCCGTGGTACAATGGGACTTCTGCTCATGAACCTGTGTGCACAGCGCCTGCAAATCGGCGCTGTACTAAGTAACTTCATCTTTACACAAAACTGTAAGCTGTTATCTGTGAAGCGTGAGCGGTGTTTGTTTTACCATAGTTCATGGTGGAGAATGGCTGCTCTTCTGAGTTTTGCTCTGTAGCTGTATGAATGGCAACCACACTGAATAGCAGCGCATAGGCACACTTAAAATTTCTTCTGAAATTTTCGCTTAGTTGTGTGGATGCCCCAAAAGGGCTTCCACACTATTGAGTTCCTGTTTCTCTTTATTCTTTATTTTTCTTTTCAAGTTGCTTCCAGACGCATTTTTTTGGACTTTATCTACTCCCTCAGTTTTCAGCCGATTTTCTCCGCTCAAACTCTATACTGTTCTGCTCTTTCTGGAGATGGGTGCTATGACTTTTGGTGTTTATTACTGTTATACTTTTTAAAATATTACACTTTTTTTCCTTTAATTTGTCCCATTGAAATGAATGGGAAACTTCCACAATTCTGCTAAAACTTGCTTGTTTTTGAAACTTATCTACTTTGTCATACTTTCACCTAGAAACCCATTCAAACTTTAAAATGTTCTCAGATTATTGGGCTATTTCTGTGTGATTCAGCTGTTTCAGATCTTCTACCGTTTTAATTTTATGCCTCTTTAAGTTTTCAGTTGCAAAATTGTGATTTTTCAGAAAATACATGCGTTGCTATGGTTGCTATGCAATTAACTCAGAGTGAGGGCTGGTCTGTTCGGAATTTTTCTTCATGTCTGAACAACTTCTTGCTACTCGCTCAATTTCCACTCAACCCCACAAATTATACATCAAAACGTAGGTATTTTTGCTGGCTTTCAGAAAATGTCACTATCGTTCTTGTGGGATTTAAAGATTTTTGCAAATCTCCTCAGAGCAACACAAGGTCTTAAAACTCTCCATAGAAAGTCAATGGAGAGCTTGTTCAAAATCACCGCTGAATTTTTCTAATGAGAGGTATTTTCAAATCGTCATATCTCCTTAACGAAACATAGTTGAGACATGACGCTTGTGCCAATATATCTTCAGACTCTCCTGATGCTCACAATTCAAGAGTATTTTCCTCACCTGTTACCGTTTGGCCATGAATTACATTTGTTTGAGGATAGGAAATTTGTCTCTCACTCAGATCTCTTCAGATTTCAAACTGTGGAAATGAGGCACTTTTTTTCTCTCGTCATATCTTTTTGATGGATTTCAACAGAGCCCTGAAAATTTCCATGACTGTTCACCAAAGCCTGCTGTTTCTTACGGTGAAAGAATGATTTTGAGGCTCCATAGAGATCTAGAGTTACACAACGTTGTTTGAGGGCAAGTCAAGGCAGTTTTGCTTCGCCTCTTCTCAGTTGCAGTGTGTTACAAGTCATATAGCTTTAATAATTTATATTTTATCTCTGAATTATGAAGACCTGGAGATTTCCCATCTCTTCTGAACAAAACGGTGTCAGAATGAGCGTTCTAGCCCCTACGGTTAGGAAATTATGGCCATTTGTTCGAGGGGAATCCTGAATGTGAGAAATACACTAAAGAAAACTCAGAGCTCTCTGTGTCTGTGTGTGTAAGTGTTGATTACAGCAGGTGCAGCTAATTTAGCTGACCTAGATATACCAAGCCCAGACTCTTAACATCCACTGTTCCCTTTGCGCCTGTGTATGTGTGTGTGTATCAGTATTTCTCCCATGTTAAAGTATTACCTCCATAATAGTATTTCTGCTAAATCAAAGTACTTCTACTACATCTTAGTACTTCTGCTCAATCATAGTAATTCTGGGAAATCATAGTATTTATCCCAAATCATAGTATTTATGCAAAATTACAGTATTTCTGCTAAAAGCAGAAATAGTACCTTTAGCAGAAATTTCTGTCAAAAGATATTATTTATGTTAAAACATACTATTTCTGCTAAATCATAGTATTTGTGCCAAATCATAGTATTTGTAATTTGCGCCAAATCATGGTATTTTTTGCCAAATCATGTTATTTCTGCCCAATTAAAATTTCTGTTATGTTATAGTATTACTACTAAGTCGTAGAATTTCTGTTATGTTATAGTATATCTGTTGATTATAGTATATGTGCCAAATCATAGTATTTATAGCAAATCATAGTATTTGTGCTCAAACATAGTATTTCTTGCCAAATTGTAGTATTTGTGCAAAACATACTATGTCTGCAAAATCATAGTATATCTGTTATGTTATAGTATTACTACTAAGGCATAGTATTTCTACCAAATCAAAGTATTCCTTCAAAATCATAGTATTACTGCAATTTCATAGTATTTGAGTGAAATCGTAGTATCTGTGCAAAACATACTATGTCTGCTAAATCACAGTATATCTGTTATGTTAAAGTATTAGTACTAAGTCACAGTATTTCTGCCAATTCGTAGTATTTGTACTAAATCATGGTACTTGTGCCAAATCATAGTATTTTTGCAAATCATAGTATTCGAACCAAAACATAGTAGTATTTGTACTAAGTAATAGTATTTCTTCTAAATCATAGTATTTCACTCAAATCTCAGTAGTTGTGCTGAAACGCAGTATTATTGCCAAATCATAGTATTTGTACTGAAACATAGTATTTGTGCCAATAAGAGTATTTCTACTAAATCATAGTACTTGTGCCAATTCATAGTATTTCTGCCACATTGTGCTAGTTGTGCAAAAACATAGACTGTCTGCAAAATCATAGTATATCTATTATGTTATAGTATTACTACTAAGTCGTAGACTCTCTATTTTGTTAAATTATATCTGCTGAATACAGTATATGTGCCAAACCATAGTATTTATAGCAAACCATAGTATTTGTGCTAAAACATAGTATTTCTGCCAAATTGTAGTATTTGTGCAAAACATAGAATGTCTGCAAAATCACAGTATATCTGTTATGTTGTAGTATTACTACTAAGGCATAGTATTTCTACCAAATCATAGTATTCCTTCAAAATCATAGTATTACTGCAGTTTCATAGTATTTGAGCAAAATCGTAGTATTTGTGCAAAAACATACTATGTCTGCAAAATCACAGTGTATCTGCTATGTTATAGTATTACTACTAAGGCATAGTATTTCTACCAAATCATAGTATTCCTTCAAAATCATAGTATTACTGCAATTTCATAGTATTTGAGCTTAAATCGTAGTATTTGTACTAAATCATGGTACTTGTGTCAAATCATAGTATTTTTTGCAAATCATATTATTTGAACCAAAACATTGTATTTGTACGAAGTCATAGTATTTCTTCTAAATCATAGTATTTCACCCAAATCTCAGTAGTTGTGCTAAACCCAGTATTATTGCCAAATTGTAATATTTGTACTGAAACATAGTATTTCTGCCAATACTTAGTATTTGTACTAAATCATAGTACTTGTGCCAAATCATAGTATTTCTGCCATATTGTGTTAGTTGTGCAAAAACATATACTATGATTTTGCAGAGTCTGTCTATTATGTTATAGTATTACTACTAAGTCGTAGACTTTCTGTTTTGTTATAGTATATCTGCTGAATATAGTATATGTGCCAAATCATAGTATTTGTGCTGAAACATAGTATACTGCCACATTATAGTATTTGTGTAAAACCAGAATGTCTGCAAAATCATCATATATCTGTGATGTTATAGTATTACTATAAGATAGTATTTCTGCAAAATCATAGTATTTTTGCAGAAACATAGTACTTCTGGTAAATCATAGTATTTCTACTAAATAATAGTATTTCTGCCAGATCATATTATTTGTTTCAAATCATAGCATTCGAACCAAATCATAGTATTTGTGCCAAAATATTGTATTTGTACAAAGTCATAATATTTCTTCTAAATCATAGTATTTCAATCAAATCTCAGGAGTTGTGCTAAACGCAGTATTATTGCCAAATCATTGTATTTGTACCCAAACATATCAGTTCAACTTATTTAACTCTTCTCAACAGCCCAACACCTCTTCTTCACCCCTGTTTCAGCAGAATTGTGAGTGTTTTCACCCCTTTCAGCACAAATCCCAGCTTTTTCAGGTGTTTTCAACTGTTACATCCTGTGAGGCTGTGGGAGTGTTTGGTGGGGTGTTTTGCCTGCTCTCCCGCCTACTCCTCTCCTGCCACTCCTACCCCTCTGTCTCTCTCACTCTCCTCTCTCCCCAGGACACAGCTGCCCTTGATTTGCCTCGTTTGCCACCTGAGCCGTGACAGCAATCACCACTGAGGCTACTTAAACTGGGGATGAGCTGTGAGCAGGGTGGTTTTCCTTGGTGGCTCTACATGGTTTCTTGGTGCTAGGTTTTTGGACAGACAGCCTCCTCTGGTTAGTGAGTAGACGGGCTGTAGGGCCCAGAGAGTGTCTCTTCTTCGTGGTGAGGAGTTAAGCAGGAAGTGTGGAAAGTGCCTTTTTTTTTGTTTAGTAGTTTTCTGCCTTTTGTTGCTGCGAGTGTTTTTGTTTTTTTGAAATCTCTTTTTAGCAGACATTCTGCTGATTCACCTGTTTTCAGTGCAACGTTTCTACTTCTTTACCTCTTTTCAGTAGAAATTCTGCTGATTCACCTATTTTAAGCAGAATTTTCAGCCTTTCACCTCTTATCAATACAAATCTCAGTATCTTCTGCTCATTTCAGAGGAAACCTTTTCACCTCTCCTCTTTTCAGTAGAAATTTGAACTTGTACCCTTTGAAGCAGAATCTTTGCCTTTTCACCTCTTTTCAGCAAAAGTTTCTGTTTTTTCACTTGTTTTCAACATAATTTTTCAGTTTCTTTACTGCCATACAATTTTTTGCAGCAGACAGCTTCAGCGTGCCGGCATCCACACAGCATTTTCAAGAGGAAATGCAAATTTTCTAGTTTTATTGTGTGGATGCTTTAAGGCATCCACACTATTGAGTTCCTGTTTTTCTTATTGTGTGGATGCTTTAAGGCATCCACACTATTGAGTTCCTGTTTTCTTTATTCTTTATTATTATTCTACTTTATTATTATTGTGTGGATGCTTTAGGCATCCACACTATTGAGTTCCTGTTTCTCTTTATTCTTTATTATTATACTTTATTATTATTATTCTAGTTGCAACTTTTGTACTTTTTGGCACTTATCTACTTCCACAATTTTCAACCGATTTTACCGCTCAAATTTTAAACTATTCTGCTATTTCTGCTAATGTGCGCTATGACTTTTGGTATTTTTTACTGTTATACTTTTTAAAATATTACGTTTTTTTTCCTTTAATTTGTCCCATTGAAATGAATGGGAAACTTCCACAATTCTGCTAAATCTTGCTTGTTTTTGAAACTTATCTACTTTGTCATACTTTCACCTAGAACAACCATTCAAATTTTAAAATGTTCACAAATTATTGGGCTATTCATGAATGATTCAGCTTTTTCATATCTGTTACCGTTTTCATCTTATCCTCTTTAAGTTTTGAGTTTCATTTTGTGATTTTCACAAAATACATGCGTTGTTATGGTTGTTATGCACTTGGCTTTCAGTGTGCCACTGAAAGTTTTGCAGTCTTCTCTTCATGTCCGAACAACTTCTTGCTACTTGCTCAATCTTCACTCCACTTCCACAATTTATACATCAAAACGTAGGTATTTTTGCTGGCTTTCAGAAAATGTTACTATCATTGTTGTGGGATTTATAGAATTTTGGCAAATCTCCTCAGACCAACACAAAGTCTGAAAACTCTCCATAGAAAGTCAATGGAGAGTTTGTTCAAAATCACCGCTGATTTCTGTAATGAGAGGCATATTCGAATCGTCATATCTCCTTAACGGCGAAGTTAAGACATGAGGCTTGTGCCAATATATCTTCAGACACTCCTGACGCTCACAATTCAAGAATTTTTTCTCATCTATTACCATTTGGCCATGAATTGGGTTTGTTTGAGGGTAGGAAATTCGTCCTTCGCTCAGATTTCTTCAGATTTCAAACTCTGGAAATGAGGCACTTTTTTTCTCTCGTCATATCTTTTGATGGATTTCCACAGAGACCTGAAAATTTCCATGATTGTTCACCAAAGCCTGCTGTCTCTTACGGTGAAAGAATGATATCAATACTCCAAATAGATTTAGAGTTAGAAAGCGTTGTTTGAGGGCAAGCCAAGGCAGTTTTCGCTTGCCTCTACTCAGTTATGGTGCATTAGAAGTCAAATATCTTTAATAATTCATATTTTAATGATACATTGTCAACACTTTAAGATTCCCCATCTCTTCTGAACAAAACGGTGTAAGAATGACCGTTCTAGCCCCTATAGTTAGGAAATTATGGTCATTTGTTTGAGGGGAGTCGTCATTATGAGAAATAGACTGCAAAATCCTGTGTCTCTGTGCTGCATGCACCTGTTTTATGGGAAAAAGTGCACAGGCTCTCTGATTGGTGGATTCAAATTCAGCAGCTGCCAGGCTGCTTGACTGAGCTAGAAACTTACTTCTCTCCTGTGTGTGTGTGTGTGTGTGTGTGTGTGTGTGTGTGTGTGTGTGTGTGTGTGTGTGTGTGTGTGTGAGAGAGAGAAAGAGAGGCGAGACAGAGTTTTTATGGGAGCATCTTATTGTATGATTTAAATTCAATATATTTAGACTGGTTGACTGAATTTGATCCTGTGTGTGTCTCTCTGTGCATGTGTGTTTCCATATTTCCTATTTTGTGTGACTGTTACACTTTTTTTGCTCAGTTTTTTTTTTTCATTTAACAAGTACATTTGAAGGACCCTTAGCATGTTCAGCATTTTTTCAGCTGTCCATTTTGCTTTTCCAGTTTTTCTGTTTAAGTTATTACTATTGTGTTGAATCATACTATTTCTGCTATTTTATAGGATTTGTGCTAAATATAGTATTTCTACCCAGTATAGTGTTTCTGATTAATTATAGTTTTTCTACCAAATCATATTACAGTATTTTTGCTTTTTATACCATTTTATAGGATTTTTATATTGCTTAATATAGTATTTCTGCTTTTTATAGGATTTGTGCTTAATATAGTATTTCTGCTTTTATAGGATTTGTGCTTAATACAGTATTTCTGCTAAATGTAGTATTTATGCTTAATCACACTATTACTATATATTTCTGCCAGCTTCCCAGCCAGCCAATCATATCTGAGGTCTGCAGTTTCTTCTCTCGTCATATCTCAGCGACAGATGTACAAAGAGTAATGAAAATCGCAGTCAAAGTACACCAAAGTCCGCTGATTCACCCAGTACAAGAATTATGCTCCTAGTCCACCTAGTTTTGGAGTTACACGACGTTTGTAACTCCAAAAACGGCGCTCTTTGCCTCACACCGCGATCTGATTCTGACTGCTCATCACCCTGTTTCCCAAGTACTCACTGTCTTTCCCAGTGGCGCAGCTGGTAATGACACAGGTCTGCAACCCCAAAGTCGTGGGTTCAACTCCACCTTGGACAACATGTTTTTTGCCCTACAAATTAATACACTATCACAGACCACTAATTCATATTCATCATTTATTACAATTCTCAAAACTTTTTACCAGCTTTTCTAATATGGACCTCACATTCTTCTTAACACTCCATGGCACAAATACTCTTCCCTTTAGGCTCTGTGAATGTGTGTGTATCAATATTTCTCCCATTTTAAAGTATTACTCCTCTATAATTGATTTCTTAAATCAAAGTACTTTTACTACATCTTAGTACTTCTGCTCAATCATAGTATTTCTGCTAAATCATGGTTTTTGTGCCAACTCATCAGAATCATGTTTATTGGCCAAGTATATGTGCATACAAATACAAGGAATTTGGTTCCGTAGATGGTGGCTCTCGAGCACAGCAATGTAAATCTCACACACACACACACACACACACACACACACGCACCCACACACACGTATCTATATATACATTACACATGCATACACATACATACACAAAGCTGTGTAAACCAACTATAAATAACTAATCTAAACGTATATACATAAAATACAGAAATGAAATGAGGTGGAATGAATACTACAGAATGTACATAAGGTGCAGTTGCAGTCTGGCAGTGGGAGCAGTGTGACAGTTCAACTGTTTAGAAGGAGATGGCGAGGGAAAGAAACTGTTCCTGTGTCGGGTGGTCCTGGTCTGCAGGCTTCTGTACCGTCTGCCAGAGGGCAGCAGATCAAAAGTCTGTGTCCAGGGTGTGAGGGGTCTGTGATGATTTTTCCTGCCCGCTTCCTGGTTCTTGAGAGGTACAGATCCTGGATGGAGGGCAGGGGCGCCGATGATCCTTTCTGCTGCCCAGTACAGTCCGCTGCAGTCTGCACCTGTCCTGTTTAGTGGCTGCACCATACCAGACTGTGATGGAGGAGCACAGGACAGACTCAATGACTGCAGTGTAGAACTGGATCAGCAGCTCCTGTGGAAGACTGTACTTCCCCAGTTGTCTCAGGAAGTACATCCTCTGCTGGGTCTTTTTGAGGATGGAGTTGATGTTGGTCTCCCACTTCAGGTCCTGGGAGATGGTGGTACCCAGCAACTTGAAGATCTCCACAGTCGACACAGGGCTGTCTGATATGATGAGGGGGGGCAGAGTTGAGGGATGTCTCCTGAAGTCCACTGTCATCTCTACAGTTTTAAGAGTGTTCAGCTCAGATTGTGCTGACTGCACCAGAGTACCAGTCAGCTCAACTCATCATAACATTTGTGTTATGTTATAGTATTACTACTAAGTGGAGGAATTTCTGTCATGTTACAGTATATGTGCTGATTACAGTATTTCTACCCAGTATAGTGTTTCTGATTAATTATAGTTTTTCTACCAAATCATATTACAGTATTTTTGCTTTTTATACCATTTTTATAGGATTTTTATATTGCTTAATATAGTATTTCTGCTTTTTATAGGATTTGTGCTTAATATAGTATTTCTGCTTTTAATAGGATTTGTGCTTAATACAGTATTTCTGCTAAATGTAGTATTTATGCTTAATCACACTATTACTATATATTTCTGCCAGCTTCCCAGCCAGCCAATCATATCTGAGGTCTGCCGCTTTTTCTCTCGCCATATCTCAGCGACGGATGTACAAAGAGTAATGAAAATCGCAATGAAAGTACACCAAAGTCCGCTGATTCACCCAGTACAAGAATTATGCTTTAGTCCACCTAGTTTTGGAGTTACACGACGTTTTGTAACTCCAAAAACGGCGCGCTCTTTGCCTCTCACCGCGATCTAATTCTGACTGCTCATCACCCTGCTTCCCAAGAGCTCACTGTCTTTCCCAGTGGGGCAGCTGGTAAGGAAATTATAGCCATTTGTTTGAGAGGAGTCCTCACTATGCCCTACAAAAATAGACTGCACAAATCCTGTCTCTGTGTTATGTGTGTAAAAACAGGTGCACCTGTTTTTGGCGGAAAAGTACATAGCCTTTCTGATTGGTGGATTCAAATTAAGCAGCTCCAGGCTTTTTTGACCCACCTAGAAACATACAGGAAACACTGTATGTATTAGCCCCTGTTTGTTCACTTGCTGCTGCTGCTGCTGCTGCGTGTGTGTGTGTGTGTGTGTGTGTGTGTGTGTGTGTGTGTGTGTGTGTGTGTGTGTGTGTGTGTGTGTGTCTGTATGAGAGAGAGAGAGTTAGAGAGCCTTTTATGGGTGTATCTTATTGTGTGATTTAAAATCAATATATTTACACTGGTTGATTGAATTGGATCCTGTGTGTCTCTGTGCATGTTTGTTTCCATATATGGGGCGATCGTGGCTCAAAAGTTGGGAGTTCGCCTTGTAATCGGAAGGTTAATGGTTCGAGGTCCGGCTCGGACAGTCTCGGGTCGTTGCAGTCTTTGGGCAAGACACTTCACCTGCTGTCTACTGGTGGTGGTCAGAGGGCCCGGTGGCGCCAGTGTCCAGCAGCCTCGCCTCTGTCAGTGCGCCCAGGGTGGCTGTGGCTACAACGTAGCTTGCCATCACCAGTGTGTGAATGGGTGAATGACTGGATATGTAAAGAGCTTTGGGGTCCTTAGGGACCATAAAAGCGCTTATATAAATACAGCTGCCATTTACCATGTCCATATTTGTAATTGTGCTGATTATTACTATTATGCTAATTTACAGTATTTCTGCTACTTTTCGGTGTTTGTGCTAAATCAGGGCTCTAGACTAACTATTTGATATATGCACTGCACGCCTAACTTAAAAATTTAGGTGTACCGGCACAAAAGTTAGGCGACTCAATTTTTCAACCGCTTCGCTTAACACCGCAGTTTTACATGTGCACCTTCTTTGGGGAGGTCCATACAGACAATATTCATTTCTAAATTATTAACTAACAATGTTGTGCTTAAAGTGCTTTGTCAATATTGTAGAAAATGTTAAACTTAATCATCATCTTGGCCTCCTCTGACGACCTGTTTGTTGTTGCATGCTGCTGAAAGCAGTGGGGAGAGGGCAGTGGGGAAATGTTACATTTATTGCAGCATGAATAGTGTTTTCTGGATACACTGCTGCTTTTTCAGCATTCAAAGATTGATGGCACTGTGTCAGAGCACTGGCTATGAATTTCAGACGGATCAGGCCTTAACTTAACACAAAAGTTATCAATAGTTCTTTTTCATCTTTTCTTATTACCCACAGCTACATCCACTTCTGTCAGGCCTAGGCTGCTCACTAGGGCTGGGTATCATCACTGATTTCTATAATCCATTCGATTCGGTTCTCAAAGTCCTGATTCGATTCAATTTAGCCTCAGACAGTCAGAAATATTATAATTCTGATCATTTATCAGTATTGACACTTGTGAGACTTTATCAGAATTGTGAACATCACAGCAGATGCTTTGTGTTAAAGTAACTGAGAATAAAACACAGAAAAAACATGAAGGAGATTTTCCTGGTCATTGTTTTATAGCAGATAACCTTAAAAATATTCTGCAATATTCTGCAATTTTGCATAATTTAAGAAGTTTAAATTTCTTCAGTATTGAACAGCAGAAATTAGGCTTTCTTGTCGGATCGCCATTTACATGAAAAAAGAAAAGACAGCGCTGTTGTAAACAACGGTAGACTGGTGGGTATTAGTTAATGAATAATCCAGAAAACAGAGATTTGAGACGGAAACTGTTCTTGAAGTACACACAGGGAGCTGTGTATGGAAAGTGTAATTTTTATCGTTGGGGAAGCAAAACAGCAAAAGTCAGAGGGAATTCATGACTACATTGATCAAATGTGAAGTTTAGTTTGTGCTGTGTTTGGCTCGGCGAATTTTGGTTGGAGAGACAAACCTGCAGCTCAGAATCAGCGCAAAACCAGAACACAGCGCTGGACCCGACGATCAGAATCGCTAAGCTCGACAGTTTCCATGTCCGCTCATATTTTGATTCCGTGAGAAAGCCGAGAAAGACAATTTGATTCTGATGCGCCGGGTCGCTTCTGTGTTTCACGCCTTTGTGTGGAATCCGTTAATGAATTGATATCGCTTTTATTAAATTTACTCACCCTCTTCTACCTGCACTTTCCACTGACCACGGCCAATCAGAGAGGTCCCGAGCCTGACTATCTCTGATTGGTTTAGTCCACTGATGGTGGTCAGAGGCATAATGTGTGTCTGCTGTTGACAACATGGAGAGTTGCAGAGATTTTTTTTGCTTGCCATCAAACAGGTGTGCACCAAATGTTGGTAAGCGCGGTTTAGTCGCACCAGTGCGCTACCAAATGTTTTTTTTAGTCGCACCACGGAAAAATTTGCAAGTGCATTTTATTATACTAAACCATATTGGTCGCAGTCTAGAGCCCTGTAAATACAGTATTTCTGCTAAATCTTAGTATTATTGCTTAATCATATTATTTGAGCAAAATCATAGTATTTGAGTTATATTCTTTCTATTTGTGCCATAGCATAATATATTTGCTGAATTACAGCATTTCTGCTATGTTGTAGTATTTTTCCTTAATCACAGTATTTGTGCAATGTTTAGGTATTTTGTTTAAATAAAGTATCTATGTAATCTTGTACCATGTTTGCTAAAATCCTGTATTTCTGAAAAGTTATCTTGTTTCTGCTAAGTTACAATATTTATTCTAATTTCTGCTGCTAAGTTCTGCTATGTTATTGTATTTCTGCCAAGTATTATGTTTTCTTTACGTTATTGCAGTTCTGCTATGTAATTACATTTTTGCTAAGTTCTTATGCTTCTGCAAAGTTATTACAATTTTTTTGCAAAGGTTTTACAATTTCTGCAACTTTTCAGCTTTTTTCAGCTAGTTTCAGCTGACAGCTTCAGCTTTACAGCATCCACACTGCATTTTCGCAGGAAATGCAAATTTTTTCTAGTTGTGTGGATGCTTTAAGGCATCCACACTATTGTTTTCCTGTTTCTCTTTATTCTTATTATTTGTGTGGATGCTTTTAGGCATCCACACTATTGAGTTCCTGTTTCTCTTTATTCTTTATACTTTATTATTCTAGTTGCCACTTTTGCACTTTTTTGGCACTTTTCTACTTCCACAATTTTCAGCCGATTTTCACCGCTCAAATTTTAAACTATTCTGCTATTTCTGCTAATGATGGCTATGACTTTTGGTATTTTTAACTGTTATACTTTTTAAAATATTAAGCTTTTTTCCTTTAATTTGTCCCATTGAAATGAATGGGAAACTTCCATAATTCTGCTAAAACTTGCTTGTTTTTGAAACTTAACTACTTTTTTTCCTACTTTCACGTAGAACAACCATTCAAACTTTAAAATGTTCACAAATTATTGGGCTATTCATGAATGATTCAGCTTTTTCATATCTGTTACAGTTTTATTTTTATCCCTCTTAAAGTTTTGAGTTGCAAAATTGTGATTTTTCAGAAAATACATGCGTTGTTATGGTTGCTATGCACTTGGCTTCCAGTGTGCCACTGTAGGTTTTCGCAGTCTTCTCTTCATGTCCGAACAACTTCTTGCTACTTGCTCAATTTTCACTCAACTTCCACAAATTATACATCAAAACGTAGGTATTTTTGCTGGCTTTCAGAAAATGTCACCATCATTGTTGTGGTACTTATAGATTTTTGCAAATCTCCTCAGAGTAACATAAAGTCTGAAAACTCTCCATAGAAAGTCAATGGAGAGTTTGTTCAAAATCACCGCTTGATTTCTGTAATGAGAGGCATATTCGAATCGTCATATCTCCTTAACGAAGCGAAGTTAAAACATGAGGCTTGTCCCAGTATATCTTCAGACACTCCTGACGCTCACAATTCAAAGAATTTTTTTCTCACCTATTACCGTTCTGAGATGAGTTACACTTGTTTGAGGGTAGGAAATTCGTCCTTTCGCTCAGATTTCTTCAGATTTCAAACTCTGGAAATGAGGCACTTTTTTCTCTCGTCATATCTTTTGATGGATTTCCACAGAGACCTGAAAATTTCCATGACTGTTCACCAAAGCCTGCTGTCTCTTACGGTGAAAGAATGATATCGATACTTCAAATAGATTTAGAGTTAGAAAGCGTTGTTTGAGGGCAAGTCAAGGCAGTTTTCGCTTGCCTCTACTCAGTTATGGTGCATTACAAGTCAAATATCTTTAATAATTCATATTTTAATGATAAATTGTAAACACTTGAAGATTCCCCCATCTCTTCTGAACAAAACGGTGTAAGAATGACCGTTCTGGCCCCTACGGTTAGGAAATTATGGCCATTTGTTTGAGAGGAATCCTCACTATGAGAAATACACTGCAGAAATCCTGTCTCTCTCTGTGCTGAGTGTGTAAAACGGCTGCACCTGTTTTGGCGGGAAAAAGTACACAGCCTCTGATTGGTGGATTCAAATTTAGCAGCTCCCAGGCTGCTTGACTGACCTAGAAACTTGCTTGTCTCTCCCTGTGTGTGTGTGTGTGTGTGTGTGTGACAGAGAGAGAGAGAAAGGAGGGCGAGAGAGTTTTTATGGGAGCATCTTATTATATGATTTAAATTCAATATATTTAGACTGGTTGACTGAATTTGATCCTGTGTGTGTCTCTCTCTGTGCATGTGTGTTTCCATATGTGTCCATATTTGTGATTGTGTCACTGTTATACTTTTTTTGCTGATTTTTTTCATTTAACAATTACATTTGAGGGACCCTTAGCATGTTCAGGATTCTTTCAGCTGTCCATTTTGCTTTTCCAATTTTTCTATTTAAGTTATTACTATTGTGTTGAGTCATAGCATTTCTGCTGCTTTTCAGTATTTGTGCTAAATACAGCATTTCTGCAAAATCATACTATGTCTGCTATTTTATCAGATTTGTGCTAAATACAGCATTTCTGCTAAATCATACTCTTTCTGCTATTTCATAAGATTTGTGCTAAATATAGTGTTTCTGCTATTTCTGCCAAATTTAGTATTTTTGATTAATTAGGTTTTTCTACCAAATCATAGTACAGTTTTACTGCTTTTTATAGGATTTTTAGAGGATATTTATATATTGCTTAATATAGTATTTCTGCTTTTTATAGGATTTGTGCTTAATATAGTTTTTCTAAAAATGTAGTATTTATGCTTAATCATACTATTTCTATATATTTCTGCCAGGTCCCCAGGCAGCTAATCCTCTGTGAGGACTGATACATACAAATACATATCAGGGCCTGCACGGCTTCCCAGCCAGCCAATCATATCTGGGGTCTGCCCTTTCTTCTCTCGTCATATCTCAGCGACAGATGTACAAAGAGCAATGCAAATCACAGTCAAAGTACACCAAAGTCCGCTGATTCACCCAGTACAAGAATTATGCTTCTAGTCCACCTAGTTTTTGAGTTACACGACGTTTTGTAACTGCAAAACGGCGTTTTTTGCCTCTCACCGCAATCTGATTCTGACTGCTCATCACCCTGTTTTCCAGGCGCCGCTCTCTTTCCCAGTGGCGCAGCTGGTAATGACACAGGTCTGCAACCCAAAGGTCGTGGGTTCAATTACACCTTGGGCAACATGTGTTTTTTCCCTACAATTAATACACTATCACACACCACTAATTCATATTCATTATTTATTACAATTCTGCAACCTTTATGATTTTAGCAGCTTTTGTAATATGGACCTCAGATTCTTGTTAACACTCCATGGCACAAATACTGTTCCCTTTAGGCTCTGTGTGTGTGTGTGTGTGTGTGTGTGTGTGTGTGTGTGTGTGTGAGAGAGAGAGAGAGAGAGCGAGAGAGCCTTTTGATGGGAGCATCTTATTATATCACTTAAATTCAATATATTTAGACTGGTTGACTGAATTTGATCCTGTGTGTGTCTCTCTGTGCATGTGTGTTTCCATATGTGCCCATATTTGTGATTGTGTGACTGTTATACTTTTTTTGCTGATTTTTTTTTTTTTTCAATTAACAATTAGATTTGAGGGACCCTTAGCATGTTCAGGATTTTCCAGCTGTCCATTTTGCTTTTCCAATTTTTCTATAAGTTATTACTGTTGTGCTAAGTCATAGCATTTCTGCTGCTTTTCAGTAGTTGTGCTAAATACAGCATTTCTGCTAAATCATACTATTTCTGCTATTTTATGAGATTTGTGCCAAATACAGCATTTCTGCTAAATCATACTATTTCTGCTATTTCATAAGATTTGTACTAAATATAGTGTTTCTGCCAAATGTAGTATTTCTGCTTAATTATAGTATTTCTGCCATTTTATAGTATTTGTGCTAAAACATAGTATTTCTACTAAATGTAGTATTTATGCTTAATCATACTATTTGTATATATTTCTGCCAGGTCCCCAGGCAGCTAATCCTCTGTGAGGACTGATACATATAAAATTTACATATCAGGGCCTGCACGGCTTCCCAGCCAGCCAATCATATCTGAGGTCTGCCCTTTTTCTCTCGTCATATCTCAGCGACAGATGTACAAAGAGCAATGCAAATCACAGCCAAAAGTACACGAAGTACGCTGATTCACCCAGTACAAGTATTATGCTTCTAGTCCACCTAGTTTTTTGAGTTACACGACGTTTTGTAACTCCAAAAACAGCGCCGCCTCTCACCGCAATCTAATTCTGACTGCTCATCACCCTGTTTTCCAGGCGCCGCTCTCTTTCCAGGTGGCGCAGTTGGTAATGACACAGGTCTGCAACCCAAAGGTCGTGGGTTCAATTACACCTTGGGCAACATGTGTTTTTTTCCTACAAATTAATACACTATCACAGACCACTAATTCATATTCATCATTTATTACAATTCTGCAAACTTTTATGATTTTAGCAGCTTTTCTAATATGGACCTCAGATTCTTCTTAACACTCCATGGCACAAATACTGTTCCCTTTAGGCTCTGTGTATGTGTGTGTGTGTATCAATATTTCTCCCATTTTAAAGTATTACTCCTCCATAATTGTATTTCTGTTAAATCAGAGTACTTTTACTACATCTTAGTACTTCTGCTCAATCATAGTATTTCTGCTAAATCATAGTATTTTGCCAAATTGAAGTTATCATGTTTCTGCTAAGTTACAATATTTCTGCTAAGTTCTGCTAGGTTATTTTATTTCTGCCGAGTATTATGTTTTCTTTACATTATTGCAGTTCTGCTAAGTTTTTACATTTTTGCTAAGTTCTGCTATGCTTCTCCAAATATATTACAATTTTTTGCTACTTTTCAGCTTTTTCAGCTATTTTTAGCAGACAGCTTCAGCGTTACAGCATCCACACTGCATTTTCGCAGGAAATGCAAATTTTTCTAGTTGTGTGGATGCTTTAAGGCATCCACACTATTGTTTTCCTGTTTCTCTTTATTCTTTATTATTATTATTCTAGTTGCTTCCGTACGTTTTTTGGACTTTAACTACTTTAACAATTTTCAGCCGATTTTCACCGTTCAAATTTTAAACTATTCAGCTTTTTCTGCTAACGACTGCTATGACTTTTGGTATTTTTAACTCTTATACTTTTTAAAATATTAAGCTTTTTTCCTTTAATTTGTCCCATTGAAATGAATGGGAAACTTCTGCAATTCTGCTAAAACTTGCTTGATTTTGAAACTTAACTACTTTCTCATACTTTCGCCTAGAACAACCATTCAAATTTTAAAATGTTCACAAATTATTGGGCTATTCATGAATGATTCAGCTTTTTCATATCTGTTACCGTTTTCATCTTATCCCTCTTTAAGTTTTGAGTTTCATCTTTGTGATTTTTCACAAAATACATGCGTTGTTATGGTTGCTATGCAGTTGGTTCTAAGTGAGCCACTGTACCTTTGGCAATTTTCTCTTCATGTCCGAACAACTTCTTGCTACTCACTCAATTTTCACTCAACTTCCACAAATTATACATCAAAACGTAGGTATTTTTGCTGGCTTTCAGAAAATGTCACTATCATTGTTGTGGGATTTATAGAATTTTGGCAAATCTCCTCAGACCAACACAAAGTCTGAAAACTCTCCATAGAAAGTCAATGGAGAGTTTGTTCAAAATCATCGCTGGATTTCTCTAATGAGAGGCATTTTCGAATCGTCATATCTCCTTAACGAAGCGAAGTTAAGACATGAGGCTTGTGCCAATATATCTTCAGACACTCCTGACGCTCACAATTCAAAATTTTTTTTTCTCATCTATTACCATTTGGCCATGAATTGGGTTTGTTTGAGGGTAGGAAATTTGTCCCTCGCTCAGATTTCTTCAGATTTCAAACTCTGGAAATGAGGCACTTTTTTCTCTCGTCATATCTTTTGATGGATTTCCACAGAGACCTGAAAATTTCCATGATTGTTCACCAAAGCCTGCTGTCCCTTACGGTGAAAGAATGATATCAATACTCCAAATAGATTTAGAGTTAGAAAGCGTTGTTTGAGGGCAAGCCAAGGCAGTTTTAGCTTACCTTTACTCAGTTATGGTGCATTAGAAGTCAAATATCTTCAATAATTCATATTTTAATGATAAAGTGTCAACACTTTAAGATTCCCCATCTCTTCTGAACAAAGCGGTGTAAGAATGACCGTTCTAGCCCCTACGGTTAGGAAATTATGGTCATTTGTTTGAGGGGAGTCGTCATTATGAGAAATAGACTGCAAAAGTCCTGTGTCTCTCTGTGCTGCATGCACCTGTTTTGGCGGGAAAAAGTGCACAGGCTCTCTGATTGGTGGATTCAAATTCAGCAGCTCCCAGGCTGCTTGACTGAGCTAGAAACTTACTTCTCTCTCCCTGTGTGTG
Source organism: Oreochromis aureus (assembly GCF_013358895.1). NCBI lineage: Eukaryota > Metazoa > Chordata > Actinopteri > Cichliformes > Cichlidae > Oreochromis > Oreochromis aureus. The sequence continues at coordinate 18,784,560 of NC_052953.1, forward strand.
TGTGTGTGTGTGTGTGTGTGTGTGTGTGTGTGTGTGTGTGTGTGTGTGTTTGTGTGTGTGTGTGTGTGTGTGAGAGAGAGAGAGAGAGAGAGAGAGAGAGAGAGAAAGCCTTTTTATGGGATGATCTCATTGTAAGATTCAAATTCGATATATTTAGACTGGTTGACTGAATTGGATCTTGTGTGTGTGTGTGTGTGTGTGTGTGTGTGTGTGTGTGTGTGTGTGTGTGTGTGACAGAGAGAGAGAGAGAGAGAGAGAGAAAGCCTTTTCATGGGATGATCTCATTGTAAGATTCAAATTCAATATATTTAGACTGGTTGACTGAATTGGATCTTGTGTGTGTGTGTGTGTGTGTGTGTGTGTGTGTGTGTGTGTGTGTGTGTGTGAGAGAGAGAGAGAGAAAGCCTTTTTATGGGATGATCTCATTGTAAGATTTAAATTCAATATATTTAGACTGGTTGACTGAATTGGATCTTGTGTGTGTGTGTGTGTGTGTGTGTGAGATTATCTCATTGTAAGATTTAAATTCAATATATTTAGACTGGTTGACTGAATTGGATCTTGTGTGTGTGTGTGTGTGTGTGTGAGATTATCTCATTGTATGATTTAAATTCAATATATTTAAACTGGTTGACTGAATTTGGTCCTGTGTGTGTCTCTCTGTGCATGTGTGTTTCCATATGTGTACATATTTCTGATTGTGTGACTGTTATACTTTTTTTTTGCTGATTTTTTTTCATTTAACAATTATATTTGAGGGACCCATTTTCAGGATTTTTTCAGCTGTCCATTTTGCTTTTCCAATTTTTCTATTTAAGTTATTACTATTGTGCTAAGTCATAGCATTTCTGCTGTTTTCAGTATTTGTGCTAAATACAGCATTTCTGCTAAATCATACTCTTTGTGCTATTTCATAAGATTTGTGCTAAATATAGTGTTTCTGCCATTTCTGCCAAATTTAGTATTTTTGATTAATTAGGGTTTTTCTACCAAATCATAGTACAGTTTTACTGCTTTTTATAGGATTTTAGAGGATATTTATATTGCTTAATATAGTATTTCTGCTTTTTATACGATTTGTGCTTAATATAGTTTTTCTAAAAATGTAGTATTTATGCTTAATCATACTATTTCTATATATTTCTGCCAGGTCCCCAGGCAGCTAATCCTCTGTGAGGACTGATACATACAAATACATATCAGGGCCTGCACGGCTTCCCAGCCAGCCAATCATATCTGGGGTCTGCCCTTTCTTCTCTCGTCATATCTCAGTGACAGATGTACAAAGAGCAATGCAAATCACAGTCAAAGTACACGAAAGTACGCTGATTCACCCAGTACAAGAATTATGCTCCTAGTCCACCTAGTTTTTGAGTTACACGACGTTTTGTAACTGCAAAAAGCGGCGTTTTCGCCTCTCACCGCAATCTGATTCTGACTGCTCATCACCCTGTTTTCCAGGCGCTCGCTCTCTTTCCCAGTGGCGCAGTTGGTAATGACACAGGTCTGCAACCCAAAGGTCGTGGGTTCAATTACACCTTGGGCAACATGTGTTTTTTCCCTACAAATTAATACACTATCACAGACCACTAATTCATATTCATCATTTATTACAATTCTGCAACCTTTTATGATTTTAGCAGCTTTTGTAATATGGACCTCAGATTCTTGTTAACACTCCATGGCACAAATACTGTTCCCTTTAGGCTCTGTGTGTGTGTGTGTGTGTGTGTGTGTGTGTGTGTGTGTGTGTGTGAGAGAGAGAGAGAGAGAGAGAGCGAGAGAGAGAGAGCCTTTGATGGGAGCATCTTATTATATCACTTAAATTCAATATTATTTAGACTGGTTGACTGAATTTGGTCCTGTGTGTGTCTCTCTGTGCATGTGTGTTTCCATATGTGCCCATATTTGTGATTGTGTGACTGTTATACTTTTTTTGCTGATTTTTTTTTTTCAATTAACAATTAGATTTGAGGGACCCTTAGCATGTTCAGGATTTTTCCAGCTGTCCATTTTGCTTTTCCAATTTTTCTATAAGTTATTACTGTTGTGCTAAGTCATAGCATTTCTGCTGCTTTTCAGTATTTGTGCTAAATACAGCATTTCTGCTAAATCATACTATTTCTGCTATTTTATGAGATTTGTGCGAAATACAGCATTTCTGCTAAATCATACTATTTCTGCTATTTCATAAGATTTGTACTAAATATAGTGTTTCTGCCAAATATAGTATTTCTGGTTAATTATAGTATTTCTGCCATTTTATAGTATTTGTGCTAAAACATAGTATTTCTACTAAATGTAGTATTTATGCTTAATCATACTATTTGTATATATTTCTGCCAGGTCCCCAGGCAGCTAATCCTCTGTGAGGACTGATACATATAAAATTTACATATCAGGGCCTGCACGGCTTCCCAGCCAGCCAATCATATCTGAGGTCTGCCCTTTCTTCTCTCGTCATATCTCAGCGACAGATGTACAAAGAGCAATGCAAATCACAGTCAAAGTGCACGAAAGTACGCTGATTCACCCAGTACAAGAATTATGCTTCTAGTCCACGTAGTTTTTGAGTTACACGACGTTTTGTAACTCCAAAAAACAGCGTTTTTCGCCTCTCACCGCAATCTAATTCTGACTGCTCATCACCCTGTTTTCCAGGTGCTCGCTCTCTTTCCCAGTGGCGCAGTTGGTAATGACACAGGTCTGCAACCCAAAGGTCGTGGGTTCAATTACACCTTGGGCAACATGTTTTTTTTTCCCTACAAATTAATACACTATCACAGACCACTAATTCATATTCATCATTTATTACAATTCTGCAAACTTTTATGATTTTAGCAGCTTTTCTAATATGGACCTCAGATTCTTGTTAACACTCCATGGCACAAATACTCTTCCCTTTAGGCTCTGTGTATGTGTGTGTGTATCAATATTTCTCCCATTTTAAAGTATTACTCCTCCATAATTGTATTTCTGTTAAATCAAAGTACTTTTACTACATCTTAGTACTTCTGCTCAATCATAGTATTTCTGCTAAATCATAGTATTTTGCCAAATTATGGTTTTTGTGCCAAATCATAACATTTGTTTTATGTTATAGTATTACTACTAAGTGGAGGAATTTCTGTCATGTTACAGTATATGTGCTGATTACAGTATTTCTGCTAAATCATAGTATTTCTACTATATTATATTTTTCTTTCTAAATATAGCATTTCTGCTATATAATTGTATTACTGCTATGTTATAATATTTGTGCTAAACCAGAGTATTTCTGCTGAAACATAGTATTTCTGCCGAATGATAGTATTTCTGTCAAATTACAGTATTTGTGCTAAAACATAGTATGTTTTTTTTTTTTTTATTTCAATATTAATAGTAAATTACAGTGTCTCTGGTAAATCGCAGCATTTCTGCTATGTTGTACTGTTTTTCTAAATCATAGTATTTCTGTAATGTTTAAGAATGTTTGCCTAAATATATTCTTTCTGTTATCTTATACTATTTCTCCTAAATTCTTGTATTTTTGAGAAGTTATCGTGTTTCTGGTAAGTTACAATATTTCTGCTAAGTTCTGCTATGCTATTGTATTTCTGCCAAGTATTATGTTTCCTCTAAGATATTACAGTTCTGCTAAGTTACTACATTTTAGCAAAGTTCCTTTGCTTCTGCAAAGCTTTTACAAATTCTGCAACTTTTCAGCTTTTTCTGCTAGTTTCAGCAGACAGCTTCAGCATTACAGCATCCACACTGCATTTTCGCAGGAAATGCAAATTTTTCTAGTTATTATTATTCTCCATCTTCCGCCTAAATTTCGGCACGTATCACGCCCCGCAGTTTTGAGACAAGCTTCATATATGTTACCTCATTTTGTGCGGCCGGATCTGGAATGGTGTGCTATGACTTTTGGTGTTTATGAATTTTATAGTTTTTTAAATATTAATATTTTAGTGAAAATTTTCCCGCGCTCCTCTGCCAAACAGTTTTGACATTAGGGTTACATATGTTAGATCATTTTGTGCGGCTGGAGCTGGACTATTATGTTATGACTTTTGGTGTTTATAACTTTTATAGTTTTTTAAATATTAATATTTTAGTGCAAATTTAGGCCAATTCATCTTTTGGCGCCAAATAAACAGACTTCATTTGTGGTGTGTTGGCTCTCTCTAGTGGTATACCGGGAGTGGTACAGCCTGTGTACCCTTATTTGGATTACCGTAATGATGACAATTTAACGCGGTGCGCACAGCGTCGCTGCTTTCAGGAGCCCTTGGAATTTTTAAGGTTGCATAAATCATTCAAAAGTTACGGTAATGCTTGGTGGAAAACTCAATATCCCACAATTCATAGCACGCCTCTACAGAGTGAACAATGGCGGCCACCACTTCGTTTTATATGTCTTTTATTCGTGTTTCTAGGTCACAAAATAAGCTTTTAAGATATTTTCAGGCGAGAATGTAGGTGTGTAAACTTCAAATATCTGCTTGTTTTATCAAGACATCCCATATTTAGCGACAGTGCTCTGACCACGTCGGTCCTGCCTGACAGCTAGCCGGCTACCTAGCTGGCTACCTAGCTAGCTGCCGCACTTGGCTGCAAATGGATAGCGAGGGACTCTCTCTGTCGTTTCACCTCCTGGTCTCTCGCAAATGCTCGCATAGAATCGGAGTTACAGCTGGATGTGGAAAAAATAACTGAGTTGTTTGGTGGTGGAGCTACAACAGAGGGCAGCTACCCACCGTGTGTGTGACAGAAAGGACATGCCGCCAACGAGACATATGAGGCCGGGCAGGCGATTGCTAACGCGGTGGTCAATCATGGATCAGGAAAGCGAAGGCAGGAGCGTGAGGTGAACTGAATTTCAGGTAAGAAGTTATGAACTGCACTCTATTTGGGTCAGATATAAACCGAGTTTAGGTGTAGTTTATTTAGCAGCAGTTCTCTTATGTGTTGCTGATAGTCGGCTAGCTAGCTAGCGCCGCTAGCATAGTTAGCTCGCGCCGCTAGCAACCCTTCGTGAAAAAGCACCCAGGCTTGGCTTATATTGAGGCGGGTGAAACTCGTGTCAGCACCGGTCGCTCTCTATTTGGGTCAGATATAAACCGAGTTTAGGTGTAGTTTATTTAGCAGCAGTTCTCTTATGTGTTGCTGATAGTCGGTTAGCTAGCTAGCGCCGCTAGCATAGTTAGCTCGCGCCGCTAGCAACCCTTCGTGAAAAAGCACCCAGGCTTGGCTTATATTGAGGCGGGTGAAACTCGTGTCAGCACCGGTCGCTCTCTATTTGGGTCAGATATAAACCGAGTTTAGGTGTAATTTATTTTCGTTGACCTTTTACAATCGTAATGCCACGGGAGTTTATATACAGCTGTGTGCGTACTAAGTTACTGACGTTGGACTTTATTTTATTCATTAGGGTTAGTTCATAGAGTTGCCGCATTACAAACGGAATCGTCCCACATTCAGAGAAAACATTATGATTTATTCTGTCGTTACTGAAGCCTCCCCTGTCATTCTCTCGCGTGTTGAAACGTCAATCATGAAACTGATCAATGATCGGCTGTTCGCTCTTATTTATCGCGCTAAACAACAGCAGCACGTTTAAGCTTGATCAGCTGTTGTTAGAATTCTTTTGATTTTAATTTCTAGTATCAGCTGATGTTTGCTGGAGCATGAAGATGAAATCAGGAGATGTCCTTACTGAATCATCAGAGCTGAACTGGTGATGGAGAAACAGGTTTACACTTTAGGTGACATGAATGAGTTGAAGGGAAGTTATGAGTTGTTTCTGAGAGACAAAGACCAAGCTCCTTTTTTTGTGTAGCTGACAGCTGGTAACTGTGCAGGGGCGGATCTAGCAAAGCTTTTAGGGGGAAGCTAGGGCATTAACAGAGAAAGGTGGACACAAAGATATACTTTTCTTTCTTACTCTCATATAAAATATTTAGCTTTTATTAAATAGTTATCTGAATCTCACAACCAAAGTTTGTATAATAATACACAGGATTGGCTGTAGACCATTGTTCATAATTCAGAACACTGTGTAAAAATAACAAAAAACAAAAAGTGAATGCATGTGTGAAAAGTGGTCTATAATGTAATGCTTCAAAGTGTGTTCATGCAAACATTGTCGGGTCTGCCGTGGTACAATGGGACTTCTGCTCATGAACCTGTGTGCACAGCGTCTGCAAATCGGCGCTGTACAAAGTAACTTCATCTTTACACAAAACTGTAAGCTGTCATCTGTGAAGCGTGAGCGGTGTTTGTTTTACCATAGTTCATGGTGGAGAATGGCTGCTCTTCTGAGTTTTGCTCTCTGTAGCCGTATGAATGGCAAACTACAGTGATTAGCAGCGGCATAGGCACACATAAAATTTCTTCTGAAATTTTCGCTTTCTAGTTATTATTATTATTATTCTCCAGTTTCCGCCTGAAATTTTGCAGCGAATCTCGCCTCGCAGTTTTGAGACAAGCTTCATATATGTTACCTCATTTTGTGCGGCCGGATCTGGAATGGTGTGCTATGACTTTTGGTGTTTATGAATTTTATAGTTTTTTAAATATTAATATTTTAGTGAAAATTTTCCCGCGCTCCTCTGCCAAACAGTTTTGACATTAGGGTTACATATGTTAGATCATTTTGTGCGGCTGGAGCTGGACTATTATGTTATGACTTTTGGTGTTTATAACTTTTATAGTTTTTTAAATATTAATATTTTAGTGCAAATTTAGGCCAATTCATCTTTTGGCGCCAAATAAACAGACTTCATTTGTGGTGTCTTGGCTCTCTCTAGTGGTATGCCGGGAGTGGTACAGCCTGTGTACCCTTATTTGGATTACCGTAATGATGACAATTTCAGCGGTGCGCACAGCGTCGCTGCTTTCAGGAGCCCTTGGAATTTTTAAGGTTGCGTAAATCATTCAAAAGTTACGGTAATGCTTGGTGGAAAACTCAATATCCCACAATTCATAGCACGCCTCTACAGAGTGAACAATGGCGGCCACCACTTCGTTTTATATGTCTTTTATTCATGTTTCTAGGTCACAAAATAAGCTTTTAAGATATTTTCAGGCGAGAATGTAGGTGTGTAAACTTCAAATATCTGCTTGTTTTATCAAGACATCCCATATTTAGCGACAGTGCTCTGACTACGTCGGTCCTGCCTGACAGCTAGCCGGCTACCTAGCTGGCTACCTAGCTAGCTGCCGCGCTTGGCTGCAAATGGATAGCGAGGGGACTCTCTCTGTCGTTTCACCTCCCTGGTCTCTCGCAAATGCTCGCATAGAATCGCAGTTACAGCTGGATGTGGAAAAAATAACTGAGTTGTTTGGTGGTGGAGCTACAACAGAGGGCAGCTACCCACCGGTGTGTGACAGAAAGGACATGCCGCCAACGAGACATATGAGGCCGGGCAGGCGATTGCTAACGCGGTGGTCAATCATGGATCAGGGAAAGCGAAGGCAGGAGCGTGAGGTGAACTGAATTTCAGGTAAGAAGTTATGAACTGCACTCTATTTGGGTCAGATATAAACCGAGTTTAGGTGTAGTTTATTTAGCAGCAGTTCTCTTATGTGTTGCTGATAGTCGGCTAGCTAGCTAGCGCCCGCTAGCATAGTTAGCTCGCGCCGCTAGCAACCCTTCGTGAAAAAGCACCCAGGCTTGGCTTATATTGAGGCGGGTGAAACTCGTGTCAGCACCGGTCGCTCTCTATTTGGGTCAGATATAAACCGAGTTTAGGTGTAGTTTATTTAGCAGCAGTTCTCTTATGTGTTGCTGATAGTCGGCTAGCTAGCTAGCGCCGCTAGCATAGTTAGCTCGCGCCGCTAGCAACCCTTCGTGAAAAAGCACCCAGGCTTGGCTTATATTGAGGCGGGTGAAACTCGTGTCAGCACCCGGTCGCTCTCTATTTGGGTCAGATATAAACCGAGTTTAGGTGTAATTTATTTTCGTTGACCTTTTACAATCGTAATGCCACGGGAGTTTATATACAGCTGTGTGCGTACTAAGTTACTGACGTTGGACTTTATTTTATTCATTAGGGTTAGTTCATAGAGTTGCCGTGCCGTATAAACGGAATCGTCCCACATTCAGAGAAAACATTATGATTTATTCTGTCGTTACGAAGCCTCCCCTGTCATTCTCTCGCGTGTTGAAACGTCAATCATGAAACTGATCAATGATCGGCTGTTCGCTCTTATTTATCGCGCTAAACAACAGCAGCACGTTTAAGCTTGATCAGCTGTTGTTAGAATTCTTTTGATTTTAATTTCTAGTATCAGCTGATGTTTGCTGGAGCATGAAGATGAAATCAGGAGATGTCCTTACTGAATCATCAGAGCTGAACTGGTGATGGAGAAACAGGTTTACACTTTAGGTGACATGAATGAGTTGAAGGGAAGTTATGAGTTGTTTCTGAGAGACAAAGACCAAGCTCCTTTTTGTGTAGCTGACAGCTGGTAACTGTGCAGGGGCGGATCTAGCAAAGCTTTTAGGGGGAGCTAGGGCATTAACAGAGAAAGGTGGACACAAAGATATACTTTTCTTTCTTACTCTCATATAAAATATTTAGCTTTTATTAAATAGTTATCTGAATCTCACAACCAAAGTTTGTATAATAATACACAGGATTGGCTGTAGACCATTGTTCATAATTCAGAACACTGTGTAAAAATAACAAAAACAAAAAGTGAATGCATGTGTGAAAAGTGGTCTATAATGTAATGCTTCAAAGTGTGTTCATGCAAACATTGTCGGGTCTGCCGTGGTACAATGGGACTTCTGCTCATGAACCTGTGTGCACAGCGTCTGCAAATCGGCGCTGTACAAAGTAACTTCATCTTTACACAAAACTGTAAGCTGTCATCTGTGAAGCGTGAGCGGTGTTTGTTTTACCATAGTTCATGGTGGAGAATGGCTGCTCTTCTGAGTTTTGCTCTCTGTAGCCGTATGAATGGCAAACTACAGTGATTAGCAGCGGCATAGGCACACATAAAATTTCTTCTGAAATTTTCGCTTTCTAGTTATTATTATTCTCCAGTTTCCGCCTGAAATTTTGCAGCGAATCTCGCCCGCAGTTTTGAGACAAGCTTCATATATGTTACCTCATTTTGTGCGGCCGGATCTGGAATGGTGTGCTATGACTTTTGGTGTTTATGAATTTTATAGTTTTTAAATATTAATATTTTAGTGAAAATTTTTTCCGCGCTCCTCTGCCAAACAGTTTTGACATTAGGGTTACATATGTTAGATCATTTTGTGCGGCTGGAGCTGGACTATTATGTTATGACTTTTGGTGTTTATAACTTTTATAGTTTTTTAAATATTAATATTTTAGTGCAAATTTAGGCCAAATTCATCTTTTGGCGCCAAATAAACAGACTTCATTTGTGGTGTCTTGGCTCTCTCTAGTGGTATGCCGGGAGTGGTACAGCCTGTGTACCCTTATTTGGATTACCGTAATGATGACAATTTCAACGGTGCGCACAGCGTCGCTGCTTTCAGGAGCCCTTGGAATTTTTAAGGTTGCGCAAATCATTCAAAAGTTACGGTAATGCTTGGTGGAAAACTCAATATCCCACAATTCATAGCACGCCTCTACAGAGTGAACAATGGCGGCCACCACTTCGCTTTTTATATGTCTTTTATTCGTGTTTCTAGGTCACAAAATAAGCTTTTAAGATATTTTCAGGCGAGAATGTAGGTGTGTAAACTTCAAATATCTGCTTGTTTTATCAAGACATCCCATATTTAGCGACAGTGCTCTGACTACGTCGGTCCTGCCTGACAGCTAGCCGGCTACCTAGCTGGCTACCTAGCTAGCTGTCGCGCTTGGCTGCAAATGGATAGCGAGGGACTCTCTCTGTCGTTTCACCTCCCTGGTCTCTCGCAAATGCTCGCATAGAATCGCAGTTACAGCTGGATGTGGAAAAAATAACTGAGTTGTTTGGTGGTGGAGCTACAACAGAGGGCAGCTACCCACCGTGTGTGACAGAAAGGACATGCCGCCAACGAGACATATGAGGCCGGGCAGGCGATTGCTAACGCGGTGGTCAATCATGGATCAGGGAAAGCGAAGGCAGGAGCGTGAGGTGAACTGAATTTCAGGTAAGAAGTTATGAACTGCACTCTATTTGGGTCAGATATAAACCGAGTTTAGGTGTAGTTTATTTAGCAGCAGTTCTCTTATGTGTTGCTGATAGTCGGCTAGCTAGCTAGCGCCGCTAGCATAGTTAGCTCGCGCCGCTAGCAACCCTTCGTGAAAAAGCACCCAGGCTTGGCTTATATTGAGGCGGGTGAAACTCGTGTCAGCACCGGTCGCTCTCTATTTGGGTCAGATATAAACCGAGTTTAGGTGTAGTTTATTTAGCAGCAGTTCTCTTATGTGTTGCTGATAGTCGGCTAGCTAGCTAGCGCCGCTAGCATAGTTAGCTCGCGCCGCTAGCAACCCTTCGTGAAAAAGCACCCAGGCTTGGCTTATATTGAGGCGGGTGAAACTCGTGTCAGCACCGGTCGCTCTCTATTTGGGTCAGATATAAACCGAGTTTAGGTGTAATTTATTTTCGTTGACCTTTTACAATCGTAATGCCACGGGAGTTTATATACAGCTGTGTGCGTACTAAGTTACTGACGTTGGACTTTATTTTATTCATTAGGGTTAGTTCATAGAGTTGCCGTGCCGCATAAACGGAATCGTCCCACATTCAGAGAAAACATTATGATTTATTCTGTCGTTACGAAGCCTCCCCTGTCATTCTCTCGCGTGTTGAAACGTCAATCATGAAACTGATCAATGATCGGCTGTTCGCTCTTATTTATCGCTAAACAACAGCAGCACGTTTAAGCTTGATCAGCTGTTGTTAGAATTCTTTTGATTTTAATTTCTAGTATCAGCTGATGTTTGCTGGAGCATGAAGATGAAATCAGGAGATGTCCTTACTGAATCATCAGAGCTGAACTGGTGATGGAGAAACAGGTTTACACTTTAGGTGACATGAATGAGTTGAAGGAAGTTATGAGTTGTTTCTGAGAGACAAAGACCAAGCTCCTTTTTTTGTGTAGCTGACAGCTGGTAACTGTGCAGGGGCGGATCTAGCAAAGCTTTTAGGGGGGAGCTAGGGCATTAACAGAGAAAGGTGGACACAAAGATATACTTTTCTTTCTTACTCTCATATAAAATATTTAGCTTTTATTAAATAGTTATCTGAATCTCACAACCAAAGTTTGTATAATAATACACAGGATTGGCTGTAGACCATTGTTCATAATTCAGAACACTGTGTAAAAATAAAAAAAACAAAAAGTGAATGCATGTGTGAAAAGTGGTCTATAATGTAATGCTTCAAAGTGTGTTCATGCAAACATTGTCGGGTCTGCCGTGGTACAATGGGACTTCTGCTCATGAACCTGTGTGCACAGCGTCTGCAAATCGGCGCTGTACAAAGTAACTTCATCTTTACACAAAACTGTAAGCTGTCATCTGTGAAGCGTGAGCGGTGTTTGTTTTACCATAGTTCATGGTGGAGAATGGCTGCTCTTCTGAGTTTTGCTCTCTGTAGCCGTATGAATGGCAAACTACAGTGATTAGCAGCGGCATAGGCACACATAAAATTTCTTCTGAAATTTTCGCTTTCTAGTTATATTTACATGCTTCCAGCTCCCGTTTTTGCTCCGTGACAGCTCGGACTTTTCCTTTCTCTCCCTCCCTCGCTCACAGACACATAACGTGTATGGCAGTCCATTCTCGCTGCAGCACGGACTACACTGCCCATGAGGCTACATTCTTTAGGGCCATGCCTGTAGCATTCTGCCTTTAGCTTAGCACAACAACAACAAAAGCGCTCTCTCACCCAGGAAACACGCAGAGAGAGAGCGCGTCACCCTGTAACCATGGCAACCGTAACGCTGCCGCCTGGAACAACAGAACATAGCTGTCAAACAAACCCAAATAATCCTGACCCGCGACAATATGAAACAGGAAAGTACCGCCGTGTAATCCATTTATTTCAACAAAGTAACTGTATTCTGAATACCACCTTTTTAAACGGTAACTGTAACGGAATACAGTTACTCATATTTTGTATTCTGAATACGTAACGGCGGTACATGTATTCCGTTACTCCCCAACACTGCCTGTTTCTATTATAAACTTAAATATTTTATACCTTTATTTTTGATCCATCCACCAATCCATCCACTCCATTTTTAACTGCTTATTCAACTTGGAGTCACAACAGGGCGGGAGTTTATCTGTTATAGAGAAGGAGGTAGATGAGTCCATCAAAGAGCATGTTACCTTCCTGTTATGAAAAACAATATTAATTTGAATTTATGTAATGTACATGTAAAGCAGCACTATACAGTAGATAAGGGGAATCTCTTACCAATGTAAAACTGGCTGAACTGGTTTTTCGTATCAGTGCATACAAAATCAGTTAACAACAGGCAAACATTTTGTTATGTTACCAAGTTTTCCACTTTATGTCAGCAAAGTTTATCTGTTACAGAGTACTACTAATATTGTCATTACTATTGCTGGGGCGGGGTTGTGAAATTGTAGATCTTTAATATATCTTTTTCTATGATCTATACATTGTGTGTATTTTGTAATTTAAATGTATTTTCATATTAAAATGTTGAATCTAATTTTTTTTTTAATTACTTTGTAATAAATACCAGACAGCATACTGTTACATTTTAAATTGCAGATTGCAAAACTGTTCTACAAGGGCCCTGATTAGTTAAAGGATAGGTCCTGAGTCACCCTCTTGTGGTTGGTTTCATTCAGCAAAGGATGGTGAGGAAACTCCCAGACCTCTAAAAATTGGTTTGAATTTTAAAATGACTAACCTTGTGGATGTGCACATATGAATATTGTAAGAGGGAAAGTACTTAAGAAATGGGACAAGTAAAAGCTGTCAACAGAAACCGAAAATAACAGTAGCTAATCTTTGGTGATTTAATAAATAACGTGCTTGGGGAAAGACACTGAGGAGCTGGAAGAGACAGGGGAGGATGGATGGGGGAACAGTTAGTGTTATAATATATTACTAAATTATTATATAGCAATATATTACTACTATATATATTACTATATTATAACTCATTATAATATCTATAGTGTATTTTTAATGTGTGTTTTAGATCTGGGGGTAGAATTGCTTATGGACTGTTTATTTAGGAACAGCCAGAACATCTTCTCTTTCTTGCTGGCTCCATGTCTTCCATTATGTTGAACACTGGTTCCCCATAAATTAGCATAAATCCCACCTATGATTCACTTCCTTTTAAACCACTGAATCGGCATACCAAAAACATACCAAATGATACTTTGGTGGTCACTGATCACGTGACTCTTCAGCTTCAAATGGACCATCATTATCATTTGGTTTCTGGAGTCAATTTTCTTGCTTCCGGTTAGTTTATTAGTTTCAGTGTTTGTTTGTTTTTATTATTATTGTATGAAGGGAACATATCAGAGGCAAGACTCCAGCACAGGTAATGTTTAGAAGTGGGCAACAAAATGGCTCAGTACAAGTAAGAAATGAGTCCTAATAGTGACCAGTAGAAAACCACCACACTCAGTGAAAGTAGGATACACAGGATTTATTTTTCTTTTGAAGCAGACTGGTGGGCTGAAGTCGTAGTTCTTGCCTGCAATCCAGGGCCCAAGGTCACCACAGTCAGAGTTATTGGCCTCGTTACAAACAAGAAAAGGCGGTCACTCAAAAGAACAAGCAGTCAATCACATATCAGTCTTGCATCTTCCCAAGAAAGGCTTTGCACCCACCTTGATACACCTTCTGTTATTAGGAAGTGAGTTTTCACTCCAAATCCTGGGAATACAAGTCTCAAGCTCTTCATGTCCAGGTCTTGAGTAATTTCTTCCACATGGTCATCTCCTAGTTACAGAGCAGGCTTTTCCTCCTTAAACTAATGCAGGGGTCCAGCAAACCATCGGTTTCCAGTCCAGTCTTTTGTAACCTTAAATCCGCATAAATCCTATTTAAATCCTTCCGCTAAAATTAAATTAAACCTCATTTAACTATAATAACCTTGGTGAGAGGACAGTGGACTTTTTAACCAGAATATCAGAAGATTCCTGAGAAATAGAGAGAAAGTGTACTGGTAGTGATTTTCAAGAACCAGGATCATCTGAACAGTTGTAGTAAATACAGAGGGATAAAGATGATGTGTCATACCATGAAGCTGTGGAAAAAGGTTTTTGAAACTAAGTTAAGAAGAGAGGTGACCATCAGTGAGCAACAGTATGGCTCCATGCTGAGAAAGAACAGTACAGATGTGATGTTTGCTCTGAGAGTGTTGTGGAGAAGTACATAGAAGGTTAGAAGGAATGGTACTGTGTCTGTGTTGATCGAAAGAAAGCATATGGTACCAAGAGAGGAACTTTGGTACTGCAGGAGGAACTCAGGAGTGGCAGAGATATAAATGAGGATGGCAAAGGACACTTTGAGTTGATCCTTCCCAGTACAGTATTACACATAATACCCACAAGCCGGGGTTTTTTTTTTTTTTCGTTTTTGTTTTGTTGAACTAGGTTCAAAATGATTGAACTAAAATACATTGTTTAGGAAAAATATATTTTCTAGTGCTTATTTGCTGTGTATTTTGTTTTATGTATTTTAATAATAAAGGCCTGTATAAAGGAAGGCCATCTTTGACTCACAAACAAACTGCTTAGCCAGAGTGAAACTGTGCAGAACAGGAAGCTTTGTGCAGAGCTGCAGAGGCAGAGCAGGATGTAGATCTACAGACAGCAAAAGCGGAACTAGGCAGAATGTAGCGCACGTATTCACCCCACCAGCAACACACACACACACACACGAAGTAAGGGCAGAGGTAAAGAAGTTGTTTTGATCGAAACTGTGTATGAAGTGTAAGTTGAACAGAGTACCAAAATAACAGGAGGAGTGGGGACTAAATGAGGAATGCTGAAATTATAAATGTAACAGATCCAAGGACGGCTCTTCAGATCTGCAGATGCTTAGCACCATGTGTATCTCTCTTCCGGAAGATAATGATTGAATAAAATGATTATAAATACTTTGACCACTCTGAGTCTGTGTCTTCTCTGTCCAGTTAGAAGAACAAAAGAACCGGGTTCAATAACATCATTAAGTAATTAGTTAGATGTGACACTAATTAATTAGAATTGGAAATAAATTTATAAACAGTGTTGGGCAAGTTACTTTGAAAAAGTAATTCAATTATAGTTACTAGTTACTTCTTCAAAAAAGTAACTGAGTTAGTAACTGAGTTACAGTATTCTAAAAGTAATTAATTACTTGAAAAGTAACTATTGCGTTACTTTAAAAAAAACGTTTAACCCTCTGGGGTCCAGGGTATAATTGGCCATTTTTTTACTACTTTTGATTTTCTCTCCACATTTTACCTTTAAAAACTATTTGCTTTGCCTTATTTGGTATCATTCTTTTTAGCACAACCTCACGTGTCTGAATTTACAGTCATGTTTTCATTTTGACATACTGTATTAACACAATTGATCTAAAATCAGACAAACATCATAAAATCAGAGTAGAAAAAGTTATATTTTTACTGTAACAACCATAAACATGTTTAATGAATCATATTTCATAACTTCAAATGCAAATATCAATTGTCAATTTTAAAATCCTATGCACAAGTTTTGCAAACAACAAAGTTATTTGCAGCCATTTACCTTTTACCCTTTTTTTAAATAACCATTTCAAACCATTTACAGAACAATAAGCTGTTCTGCATTCAATAAGATGCCACACAAATTATTTGTGCCACTCCAAAAAAATAATTTCTGTCCACTATAAAGGAGAACATCACAGCCTGATACCTGCAGGTCTGACAGCAGCAGGTGTATCACTGCTGTTTCTACCTGGAGACAGCAGTTGCCTCATTGTTCTGACACACAACACAAAACTATCCACAACACTACACACTAACTACACAAGACAACACATTAACTACACACTCCAAACACGCTAAACGTCACAAATCTCACATCTCAAAACTCGCTCTCTCTCTTTTCCTGCTCTCTCTCTCTCTCCGTCACTCCTGAAACTTCCCCTGTTTTTTTTTTTTTGCTCATAAGCAGAGAGTGCTTGCTAGCGCTAACGTGGCGAAACTATTGAGGGAAAAACGCCGTGTATATATTGTTTATCATGACTCTCGTTTTACGTGGCCTATCAACACAATTTAAAAACTGGTATATATCACCGTGTTGCTTCGTCTTTAAGTGGTCATGTGATTGACTTACCACGACTACTTTATTCTTCCTCAGTCAAACAGCAGCACTGATGCGATTGTTTTGCCCCCTAGCGACAGGTGTTGTGCTAGACCAGAGGTTCCCAAAGTGTGGGGCCCATAGAGCCATTGCAGGGGGGGCACGGTATGAAAAGAAAAAAAAAAAAAGAGCGCTTGGACACTGTGGACAGGTTTTTGACGGGGCTCCCACATAAACGCAAAGCAGGAGATGAAGCATCGCCAAATATGTTTCCAAACCAACTTCCTTCCAAGCCAAAGACTAGAAAATATGGTGAAGCATATCTTCCCTTTGGCTTCACCTGCACAAGTGCCAAGGTAGGTCTCCCCTGCAAAATTAGTTTTCCCTGCGTCGGGAGCACGCGCTGGGCTCTCCAAATCACGGACAAACAGTATCCCACATTCTTGATTTTTAGTTCACAAACACTTCTTGTAATAACTAACTACTCCTGACATTTTGGACATGTTAGCTCTTTATGCAGTAAAGTTACAGTGGGATACAAATAATATCAGGCTGATCCTGCCGTAATTTGTTCCCCCGGTTCAAATCACGGACAAACAGTATCCCACAGCTGTTTATGTGTTTAAACCCATTTTGCACAGAGAGGCATTTTTTTGAAAAATGTATTGACAGCAATGTTGAAAATTATTACACAGGAAAAAAAAACAACTACACGTAAAATAATTACACCGTGATGCCTCTGCCTTTCTAAATGGAGGGACAGTAACTGCGTGTAAAACCTGCAGATAGTCAGATTAACAGTAACAGTATTTTGTCTCTATCTGCCATTCTGCAATTTATCTCATGTAAACAATAACGTGGCGCACAGCGTGACGTGAAAAGAGGCACATACCTTTGACGTTGCGTGACGAACTCTGTAATCCTCGTCCACACATAAACGCAAAAAAGGAGTTTTAAATAATCTCCGTTTTCGGTGAATCGCAACGCCGTTTACGTGTTGACGAAAAGCCCAAACGCATAGAAACAGCTGAGTTTTCAAAAATACCCGTGTAGGTGTGGACATAGCGTAAAAGACTTAGTAGTATATTTTATTACTACCTGTAATTTATTGCCGTTTACTTGTATTTGCTTAATTGTTTACTAAATGTTTGAGGTGTGAAATAAACCGCAATGGAGTTTGTAAACAAAATATGGGTGTGTGTGTTTGGAGGATGCGTTTGTGCGGGGGGGTTAGGTGGTGGGGGGGCGCGAACATTTTTCTTGTGAAAAAGGGGGCCTGGCAAAAAAAGTTTGGGAACCACTGTGCTAGACAGTGATCGTGATTGCCCTCCGCGGGAGCGCGCGCAGCTGCTTAAATGGTAAATGGTAAATGGCCTGTATTTATATAGCGCCTTTATGGTCCCTAAGGACCCCAAAGCGCTTTACATACCCAGTCATTCACCCATTCACGCACACATTCACACACTGGTGATGGCAAGCTACGTTGTAGCCACAGCCACCCTGGGGCGCACTGACAGAGGCAAAGCTGTAGCGTCCAGATTACTTACAGCTACTTCCGTACAACTGATATAAGATGCGGTAGCTGAACACAGCTTCAACCGTCTGTTTGTTGAAAAATAGTAACGGACCGCATTTCCTTGTTAGTAACTGTAACGGCGTTGTAACGATAGGAATAGTAATTAGTTAGATTACTCGTTACTGAAAAAAGTAACGCCGTTAGTAACGCCGTTACTTGTAACGCCGTTATTCCCTTCACTGTTTATAAATACATACTTTAATAAATATTTCAAATTGCTTGAACTGAACTTGAATTCACTGAATTAAAAGAAGAATTAAAAGTCACCATCAGCCCAGTGTTCATAAGCACAACCACTGCCCCATCTTTAAAAAACGTTCCAACCGTTTTAAAATAAACATCTCATATCCAATTAGATTTAATTAATCACTGACTGAAATAATATTGTTGTTTGTTTGTTTTATATTGATATACCTTAATTACCTTTATCCACACTTTATTCAAAACAGATTAGAGGAATGAATGAACCACACAAAATCAAATTAAGATGTTTTTTTCTGTTCTAGGATGTGATTTTTTTCCATACTGTCACTGTTGTAAGACAGCCAAGAGGCCACAGCAACCTCACAGGAGATGTAATCTAGTTTAAAGACATTTACTGAAGTATTTTCAAATGAAATTACATCTCAGTAGGTAGACAACATTGAGTATACATCAAGTATTTGTCTTAATACATGTAGTCCTAAAACGAGTTGAAACTTGAATTCAGCATGTTATTTCCATTGGTGCTTCAACATGTATTAAATCCTGTATACAGTTCACATACACAAAAAAACTTTGAACACTAGAACAGCCAATAGAACAGCCAGCCTGGCTTTGAAATAGTTTTCAAAGGTCAATGTGGTTGCTCCTTTTACAGCAAGGATTGACATTATGTCACCATCTCATTTAGCACCTCAGTCAATCTTTATATCAAGTTTTTACAAGGCTGTCACCCTTTGTTTCACTGTGAGAATTAAGTAGCAGAGTTCATCTGTAGCAGAAGTTTTCATTACTTTATTGGTTTATATAGCAAACTTCAAAGAATAAAAACCACAAAATGCTTGAGAATAATATAAAACAGATATACATAACACAGCACAATTGAACATACAGCACAAATCTAGTTAAATGCCAGTCTAAATAAATGAGTCTTAAGCTGCTGTTCTAAAAGATCAGAAATGTAGGCAGGAGCGTCACGATTCAGAGCTTTAAAAGTCAGTACAAAGATTTTGTACAAAGATTTTTAGATGAATTCTAAAATGTTTCATGCTTTTACTTTAAAATTACTGTGACACACACACGCACACGCACACACACACACACAAACAAAAGAATGTGCTAACAGGACACAGAAGATGGCTGGGCCTCCCTAAGCCTGTTTCTATTTCTTCCTGTTGAAAAGGAGTTTTTCCTTCCTGGTGTTGCCAGTGCTTGCTCATAGGGGGTTGTCTTACAAATATTGCAACTGTTGTGGTAATGCTATGTAAATAAAACTGAATGTAATTAAACAGAATATCTCGATACTGTACATATTTCCTGTTTGTATCTATGCAAGCTACACAGGCACATAGTTCAGAGTATTTTTGGTCACATGTACTGAGGTGAGTTAGGCTTATGTTTAGGGCTGTAGTTTTTCTGGAAATTAAATAATTCACCCAGCCTTTTTTTCTACATAGACTGCAATCAACTTTCTTGCCAATTTTCTTTGTGTTTTTCCCTTAACTATAATCACAGCCAAAACCTAAATAATGTTGAATAGGACTAATAAACTAAATGGATTAAAATATTTTCTCAAGTGGAATGCTTAAATTAGTTTTTGAGGATTTGGGTTATGAACCTTTCACATGCCATGGTAAAATGGCAATGATAGTCTGCTTATATATAAATATACCTAATGGCATTTTAATTTAAAATTAACATTGAAAGAACCTGTTTATAATTAGGTTAGGTTTATAGTTTTTTAATATTATTTTATAATAGATAATAAACACTTCACCTAAACTCACTCAGTCAGTGCTTTGTGTCTCAGATATTTCTCCAAGCAGTAGACAGCAATGGGATCTCTGTCTGCATCAAACTTATTGGCAAAAAGGTGATGCTGTTCAATCAACCACTGCAGGTCTCCAGCACCATACACACATATTGATCTGACGTGGTGGCCTTTACACTCTGGGTACACTGCTTGCAAGGAACCCTCTGACCCCTCATGCCAATGCCACTTTACGAGCCGTGCAATTGCATTCATGTCAGTAACGTCGAATTTACGGTTGGGCCACGTTGAGCCCGGAACACCAGGCATTCGTTGTATTGTTGCCCACAGAAACTCATCAGGACTGTAGGTGTCTTTGGCCCACTCAATGAGGGCCTGTATTTGCTCATCTTCCAACACACTGCGAATGTAGCCTCGGTTGACCACAATGTAGGCATTTCCTGAAAGTATGGGCAGATTAAAGGGAGCTGGATCCTTTGTTTTTCCTGTTCGCTGGGACAATTGAAAAATTAATATGATGGTAAGTCAATCGGAATTGAAAGTTTTTACAAAAGCAAAGAGAATTGATAATAGCTACATGATACATTAAAAAAAATATCCAAAAGAAGTACCTGGATTTGTCCATCAACTACTTGGTGAGCATTAGTTACTCTTCCCTTCTTTCCTTGAGGCATTTCCTCTGACTCCAAACTATTACCTCCTTTAAGTGAACGCAAAGCTTGCACAATTTCCAAATTAGTTTTTAGAGGGAAATCCTGACCACAGAGGTTGATGAAGTATTTCCATGTCGTACTGGTGTTATAGAGATCAGCCATGCAGTTAAGATCAGCCTGTACACGTGTCCATCCAGCGTAGACCACATTCACAGCCTCACTGACCATGAACACATTTGGGAAACAGGAAGTAATGGCCTTGATGGCAGCAAAGACTGAGGCCGGTGCTTTTTTGTCCACATGGACACAATAAATATTTTGAGGTGCGTAGATAGCTCGCAGTAGTCGCTCAAAGTTCTGCACCTAAAGATAAAAAAGGTTTTTGCTGATACTCTTCAAAAGTAGTACTTTAGATAAAAACATTATCGACATAAATGACATATTTAGAACACCCCAATTTTTCCAGTTTTTTTTTTGTAAATTATGCTTACAAGGGTGTGGTACCACAGTATGCTCAGCCACTGCTTTTA
The DNA here is from genome assembly GCF_013358895.1 of Oreochromis aureus. Taxonomy (NCBI): domain Eukaryota; kingdom Metazoa; phylum Chordata; class Actinopteri; order Cichliformes; family Cichlidae; genus Oreochromis; species Oreochromis aureus. The sequence continues at coordinate 18,805,526 of NC_052953.1, forward strand.
TGCAAACAGAGTGGGGGCAGTTCACACTTACCTTTTTTCAAGTTATTCATTGGACTTGATGACTTGAATTGCAATAAATGATTGGAAAAATTGGGGTGTAATGTATATATGTATCTGTATATATATACAGGGAGTGCAGAATTATTAGGCAAATGAGTATTTTGTCCACATCATCCTCTTCATGCATGTTGTCTCACTCCAAGCTGTATAGGCTTGAAAGCCTACTACCAATTAAGCATATTAGGTGATGTGCATCTCTGTAATGAGAAGGGGTGTGGTCTAATGACATCAACACCCTATATCAGGTGTGCATAATTATTAGGCAACTTCCTTTCCTTTGGCAAAATGGGTCAAAAGAAGGACTTGACAGGCTCAGAAAAGTCAAAAATAGTGAGATATCTTGCAGAGGGATGCAGCAGTCTTAAAATTGCAAAGCTTCTGAAGCGTGATCATCGAACAATCAAGCGTTTCATTCAAAATAGTCAACAGGGTCGCAAGAAGCGTGTGGAAAAACCAAGGCGCAAAATAACTGCCCATGAACTGAGAAAAGTCAAGCGTGCAGCTGCCAAGATGCCACTTGCCACCAGTTTGGCCATATTTCAGAGCTGCAACATCACTGGAGTGCCCAAAAGCACAAGGTGTGCAATACTCAGAGACATGGCCAAGGTAAGAAAGGCTGAAAGACGACCACCACTGAACAAGACACACAAGCTGAAACGTCAAGACTGGGCCAAGAAATATCTCAAGACTGATTTTTCTAAGGTTTTATGGACTGATGAAATGAGAGTGAGTCTTGATGGGCCAGATGGATGGGCCCGTGGCTGGATTGGTAAAGGGCAGAGAGCTCCAGTCCGACTTAGACGCCAGCAAGGTGGAGGTGGAGTACTGGTTTGGGCTGGTATCATCAAAGATGATGACGGGTTGAGGATGGAGTCAAGCTCAACTCCCAGTCCTACTGCCAGTTTCTGGAAGACACCTTCTTCAAGCAGTGGTACAGGAAGAAGTCTGCATCCTTCAAGAAAAACATGATTTTCATGCAGGACAATGCTCCGTCTGCAGCGTCCAAGTACTCCACAGCGTGGCTGGCAAGAAAGGGTATAAAAGAAGAAAAACTAATGACATGGCCTCCTTGTTCACCTGATCTGAACCCCATTGAGAACCTGTGGTCCATCATCAAATGTGAGATTTACAACGAGGGAACACAGTACACCTCTCTGAACAGTGTCTGAGAGGCTGTGGTTGCTGCTGCACGCAATGTTGATGGTGAACAGATCAAAACACTGACAGAATCCATGGATGGCAGGCTTTTGAGTGTCCTTGCAAAGAAAGGTGGCTATATTGGTCGCTGATTTGTTTTTGTTTTGTTTTTGAATGTCAGAAATGTATATTTGTGAATGTGGAGATGTTATATTGGTTTCACTGGTAAAAATAAATAATTGAAATGGGTATATATTTGTTTTTTGTTAAGTTGCCTAATAATTATGCACAGTGATAGTCACGTGCACACACAGATATCCCCCTAAAATAGCTAAAACTGAAAACAAACTAAAAACTACTTCCAAAAACATTCAGCTTTGATATTAATGAGTTTTTTGGGTTCATTGAGCACATGGTTGTTGTTCAATAATAAAATTGTTCCTCAAAAATACAACTTGCCTAATAATTCTGCACTCCCTGTATATATTTATATATCCTTGCCCGGATGATGCGGAACCTTCTACCGCATTGCAGAAGTTGGAACAGTTTGTTGCCAGGATGGGACGGGTCCTTCAGTATCTAAGCTGCTATAGTCTGGCATATCCTGGTGTAGGTGTCCTGAAGCAGGGGGAGAGCAATCCTGCCACCACCAGCTCCTTGGTCTTGCCAACGTTCAGTAGGAGATGGTTATCCTGGCACCATGATGCCAGATTCTTCACTTTATCCATGTAGACCGTCTCATCGTTGTTGGAGATGGCAGCCAACACCACTGTGTCGTCAGCAAACTTCACAGTGGTGTTGGTGCCGTGACTGGCCACACAGTCTGAAGTGTAGAGGGAGAAGAGCAGTGGCAAGGGAACACATCCCTGTGGTGCTCCTGTGTTGATTGTGATGCTGTTAGAGACGCATCTACCCACCCTCACCACCTGAGTTCTGCCAGTGAGCAAGTCCAACACCCATGCACACAGATGGCTGTTGAGTCCCAGATCCCTCAGCTTTGTGAACAGCCTGCTGGGCACTATTGTGTTAAACGCTGAACTGTAATCAACAAACAGCATTCTCACATAGTTACCCTGTATCTTGTCCACGTGGCTGAGGGTGGTGTGCAGGATGTGGGCGATGGCGTCCTCTGTTGGATCTGTTGGGTCGGTAAGCGAACTGGAGCGGATCTGTGGTGTCTGGGATGGAGGAGGAGATGATGTTCTTCAGCAGCCTCTCGAACACCTTCATTACTACCGAGGTCAGCTGTTCTTGCCTTCTGGTAGTTCGATCCCCTCAGTTCTGACTACCTTCCTTCTCTTTGTTATCATCCGACTACACTTCTCCAGTCCAAATGACATTCCAATGTCATTGCTGTATATCCTGGTGGTGTGGATCAGTGAATCGATGTCTCGTTCACTCTTGGCATACAGCTTGATTTCATCCATGTACAGGAGGGGGCTGACAACTGCTCCATTCCATAGTCGGTATCCGTAGCCAGTCTTGTCAATGATCTCACTGAGGGGATTCAGGCCTATGCAGAACAGCAGTGGGGACAGAGCATCTCCTTGGTAGATCCCTCACTTGATGTTGACTTGTGCTGTGGGCTTGAAGTTGGCCTGTAGTGCTGTACGCCACATCCCCATTGAATTCCTGATGAAGGCTCTTAGGGTCCTGTTGATCTTGTACAATTCTAGGCATTCCAGTATCCAGGTGTGGGGCATTGAGTCATAGGCCTTCTTGTAATAAATCCAGTGCACAGGTTGGTCAGCCTGGTCTTGCAGTCTCAGCTGACTGCTCGGTCTACTAGTAGCTGGTGTTTTGCGCCTCTGGTATTCTTACCCAACCCACCATGTGCCTGTTCATCTTAGCCGCTATGATGCCTGACAGGAGCTTCCATGTGGTGCTGAGGCAGGTTATTGGTTGGTAGTTAGAGGGGATCGGTCCTTTCCGGTGGTCCTTGAGGATCAGGACTGTCCGACCTTTGGGTAGCCATTCTGGGTGTCTCTCATCAACTAGCAGCTTGTTCATTTGTGCTGCCAGGTGCTTGTGGAGTACAGTCAGCTTCTTCAGCCAGTAGGCGTGAACCATGTCGGGGCCTAGTGCTGTTCAACTCTTCATACTGGAGACCCTTTCTTGGATGTCTGCCACTGTGATGGTCACTGGACCATGTTCAGAGAGGTTGCTGTAGTCTGCCCTCAGATCCACTAGCCACTGAGCATTGCCGTTATGGGTTGCGTCCTTCTCCCATATGCTCTTCCAGTGTTGCTCCGTCTCCAGCCTTGGTGGTGCTGTTCTCATATTGTTCCCCTACCACTGAGAGTAGACCTTGGCTGGTTCTGTGGAGAACAGCTGGTTTATTCTCCTGCCTTCGATCTCTCTAGTGTACCTCTTCGAGCAGCTGGCCAAGACTGTGAGTCTTTACTTGGCAGTTTCCAAGGCCTCAGGTATAGACAGCTTGCTGTACTTCTTAGGCACCTTCACCTTCCCTGACCTGGCATCCTGGCTACCTCTTGCCATAGCATTTGTGATGTACCTTGTCAATCTCTCACTGTGAGAGCAGTCCCTTCTTTTGAATGATGGAACACTGAGCTACTAGTTGTTTTGCCGTCATTGTGGATGTTGGGTATCGAAGAATCCATAGGTCCCTCATCCTATTCATGTAACCCCTTCCGCCAGGGTTACTTGCATAGTAGCATTCCAACAACGGCCTATTTTTGTCTCTTGCCCACCGATGCCTTCTTGTTCCAGTAGCCCACTTCTTGTCAGGGTGCCCTGGTTCTTCAACACCTGACACAGACCTTGTTGATCCAGGCGACGTCCAAGCCGGCAAGCCTTCATATTTATCTGTCTCGCTCATGTCTGCGGTAGGCCCGCTTAGTAGCTTGCCATCACCAGTGTGTGAATGTGTGTGTGAATGGGTGAATGAATGTAGTGTAAAGTGCTTTGGGGTCCTTAGGGACTAAGTAAAGCGCTATACAAATACAGGCCATTTACCATTTACCATAGTTTATTTGAATAGTTCAGTTTTGCTGCTCTGATGCCTTTTTTAAGGTCTGCTCTTGCTCTGCTGTACATATCCTGGTCCCCAGATTTGTATGCAGAGTTGCGTGCCTTTAATAATGCCTGAATCTTACTTTTCATCCAGGGTTTACAGTTGAGGTAGACCTCGACCCGCTTTTCCGTCGTGACAGTGTCCATGCAGTGCTTTATGTAACCCAGCACTCCAGCAATGTGAGTCTCTAGGTCAACATGTTTGAAGACACGCCACTCTGTGAGGGCAAAACGGTCCTGCAGCTGAGCCAGAGTTTCCTCAGAAAAGGTGTTGACAGTTCTGATGGTGGGCTTTCAATTCAATTCAATTCAATTTTATTTATATAGCGCCAAATCACAACAAAAGTCGCCTCATCACTCACCTTTTCCTGAGTGATGTGTATGCTGGGACAACGAGCAGAGAGAGGTGGTCAGACATACTCAGGTGGGGGAGGGAAAGAGATCTGTAGGCTTGCTTAATATTTGAATAAACATGGTCCAAGGTGTTGTTCCCTCTCGTAGGGCATTTCACATGTTGAACAAATTTAAGCAGCACAGTTCTTAGGTATGCTTTGTTGAAGTCCCCTGCGATGATGTGTACTCCCTCTGGATATGTCTGTTGCTGTTTGGAGAGCAACTTATGCAGGTAGGCAAGCGCTAAGCTAACATTAGCATCTGGTGGTATGTAGACTGCTGTTATTAGCACTGCAGGCAGTTCTCTGGGCAAGGGAAAGGTCTGCACACGACAGACACTGCCTCTATGTCCGGGGAGCAGACTGTGGTGATGATCTTAGTGTTTGTGCACCAGCTGTTATGTGTAATAATAATAATAATAATAATAATAATAATTACTATTATTATTATAATACATTTTATTCATCAATGTACCATTGATGCCAATAGATGCTAATCTATGAAGAAGGATGCGGTGGGAGATAGTGTCAAAAGCTGCTGTAAAGTCAAGGGGAATGAGGATGGAGATGAGTCCAGAGTCAGCTGCAAGCAGAAGATTGTAAGTGATTTTTACTAGAGCTGTTTCTGTACTATGAAATAAACGGAAGCCAGACTGAAACTGTTCGTACAAGCTATTTCCAGTGAGATGTCTATGAACCTGTGCAGCCACTATGTTTTCCAGAACTTTGGCTAAGAAAGGCAGATTTGAAATTGGCCTGAAATTATTTAGATTGGAAGGGTCTGAACCATTCTTTTTCAGTATTGGAGTTATTATTGCATTTTAAAGAGAAGATGGAACAGAACCAAATAAGAGAGGAGTGTACGATATTAGCAATCAGTGGGCCAAGAGAGGTGAGTGACTTCCAGTTTACACTATATCTACTTTTAAGATTAGGCTTAAAACGTTCCTTTTTGCTAAAGCATACAGTTAAGGCTGGACCAGGTGACTCTGAATCCTCCCTTAGTTATGCTGCAATAGACGTAGGCTGCCGGGGGATTCCATGATGCATTGAGTTTTTCCTTTCCAGTCACCTTTCTAACTCACTATGTGTTAATAGACCTCTCTGCATTGAATCGTACCTGTTATTAATCTCTGTCTCTCTTCCACAGCATGTCTTTTTAGTCATAATAATAATGTGTTATTACTGGGGTATAAAACTGTACGGCATGATTCAGAGACATCTTTTCTGTGAAGACAGATGGCTGCGCTCACAGAGAGGTCCAGCCCTGTAAACCTGTAATTCCAACTGCCAAAGCCAATTAAATCTTTCTAAATGACAGATATTTCTCCTGTACTTCCTTCGAAGAAATTGAACACAACAAGTTGCTGATCCCAATGTAATTTTGGTAGTTGGAAGAAAGGAGAAAAAGAAAAGTGGAAAGGATGGCTGAAGAAGTTGCTGTCAATCGCCAGACTGGAGACAACTGATTCCACATCACGCTCACAGAAGGCCTTCAAAGTAAAGTTGAGCAGAGCCTGTGTTATACCGAAACCTGCAAAACTGAACATAAACCAAATTCAAATGTGAGCGGTGAACGGTTGAAGCCAAATTGATAGAGTGTTTATATGATATGATAAATGTTTAAAGCACAAAAGTTGGAATTACAAGTTCGGTAATAAAAGGAAAATAAAAAGGTTTTAAATTTAATATTTAAATGTTAAAGTTTAACGTTTAAATTAAGAGATTAAGGTTAAAATACATTGTTTAAGGATAAATAAATTAAAGGATAGGTTAGATTTGGTCAAGGAAGATCAGAGTTCTGGTTTGCAGTGCTTTGTGTTGTTTCACTTTAAATTTGTTTAAAAGGAAAAAGTTGAAAGTTGTAAATTGTTGGTTTTTGTATTTTATAATTTATTTTTTACATTTTATGTGGAGTGACCGGTCAGAGTGGGCACGCTCAGCTTTGCGTAACTATTTTTAAATCCCTGTAAAACTGCAACCACATAAGTTAGCGCAACAATTTTTTTTGCATATGAAACCAGAGGAGTTGTACTTCCATTTTATGCCATCAGCTTGTCCTAAGTCACAGTTTCCTTCCACATATGGCCTTGCAAAAATTTCGTAAAAAGGATTTGCAGCAACAAAATCAATATTCCAGAAACACGCTTTGCTGATAGGATCAGCTGTTCATAACACTTCCTAGACGCCAGCGCGAACTATCGCGTGTCCGCCATTACCTGCCCAAAACCGAAAGTGACGTCATTTTCTCGGAATGTAGGGGTTTTTTTTTTTTTTACTTTCAGGCCCTTACAAGCCTATCCTGGTGTTTTTAAAAGTCATGTTTGACTTTATGCTTTTCCATATCGTTTCTGGGATGCTTAGAAGTCAAATTGCACTGCTGGAAATAGTTTATTTTGATGCACATGCTGGGTTTTTTTGCAAATTTGCATTATGATATTTATTTTCTTTGTTTTCCTGCAGCATCTAAAAATTGGTGTATCTCAAAAATAAAACTATGAAGACACTCAAAATAAATTTCCTGTGGTGGGAAACTATTTTGTGCAACTTTTTTGTATTTACAGTTTTGAGGGATAAACCTCTTAAATTTCACAAATTTCAATTTTTTGTAGTTTATTGCACTTTTTTGCAATTTATGCGGTTACTATGGACTTAATTACGGTGGCCCTGAGAGGCCAAACGGACTGCAACTTCAGAAAACACCTGCAAAAAGAAAAATGCTGCAAAAAGAAAAACGCTGCAAAAAGAAAAATGCTGCATTGCAACTTCAAGAAAAACGCTGCACTGCAACTTCAGAAAACACCTGCAAAAAGAAAAACGCTGCAAAAAGAAAAACGCCTGCAAAAAGAAAAACGCTGCGAAAGCACACAAAACACAACGGAAATGTTTCTGGGGAGACAATAACCCGACGGACCAGTTGCATGAACCAAAACATGTATGTATATTCCAGATATCTGTAGTATTATTAGAATCATATTATTACAACGCATTTACCTCTCCTCCAATTCTTTGAAGTGTCTCCCAGTCCCAGCCCACTTGTTAGCATGTTTTGGTTTGTGCAACTGGTCCGTAGGGTTATTGTCTCCCCAGAAACATTTCCGTTGTGTTTTGTGTGCTTTTGCAGCGTTTTTTCTTTTGCATGCTTTTTGCAGCGTTTTCCTTTTTGCAGGTGTTTTCTGAAGTTGCAGTGCAGCGTTTTTCTTTTTGCAGCATTTTTCTTTTTGCAGGTGTTTTCTGAAGTTGCAGTCCGTTTGGCCTCTCAGGGCCACCGTACTTAATGCATAAATATTATTACAATTTGGGATATAACGGTTGTATTGATGTATAGCAACTTCAAATGCTCCCAAAAATGGCACTACAGCATGTAAAATATAAAGATAAGCTCTGGCGGACTTGGATCTATGGTAGGTCTTAAAGGGATATATAAAAGCATATTTTTATATAAACATATATAAATAAAAAACACTTTTTTTTACATTAATAATTCATTTTGTGCATACTTTTATATTGTTGTTGATAATGGCACTGAAAGACTGCTTCCAAACTACAGACTGGGAGGTGCTATCCTGCCCACATGGGGAGGATATCGACATACTAATAACAGACTATACCAACTTCTGCATGGATAACACTGTACGGACCAGGAAAGTACGGTGTTACTCCAACAACAAGCCATGCCTGACTCCAGATCTGAGGACCCTGCTGGAGCAGAAAAGGAGGGCTTTCAGATCTGGAAACAGAGACGACATGAGGAGAGTCCAGAAGGAGCTAAGGAGAGAGATAAGGAGAAGAAAGGACAGCTACAGGAGGAAGCTGGAGGAGCAGCTCCATCAGAGGAACACCAGAGGTGTGTGGAGAGGACTGAACACCATCACTGGACGGAGCACTGTGAGCAGACGGGGTCCAGAGTCTGGAGACCAGGTTTGGGCTAACAGATTGAACCAGTTTTTTAACAGGTTTGATTCAGTAGCCCTTCCCTCCCCATAAGCCAGGGCTCTTCACACCATCTTGACACCTCTCTGCGACCCCCCCCAATAGCACTGGGGACATCCCTTTTCCTTTTTCGTCAACGACTCTACTGCCTCCTCCCCCCATGCCAGTCATCAGGAGCCACCCACCCACACCCTACACTGCAGCCTCTCCATCACAACTGACCAGGTGCGAAGTCAGCTGAGGAGGATGAAAACCAGGAAGGCCACAGGTCAGGTGTCACGTCCGGTGTGGCAGACATGTGGAATTGGAGATAGGACCCAAAATGCGGCAGCTCTGGTGCAGATGAGTATTTATTTAACAAAAGAAAATACAAACAGCAATGGCGCGGGTGAAGGTGAAACAGGAAAACCTAAACTGGGCAAACTAACAAAACAAACCAGAAACGTAGATGCAGGGAGAATGGATGGAGAGACGCAGGGAGACCGAGGTAAACAACACAGACGAACCAGCAAGACACGACTTAAAAACACTCAGAGAACACAGGGAGATTACACACAGGCGGGGGACAGCTGGGAGTGATTAACGTGACGAGACTAGGGAGGCAAACTGAAAACACTCACATAAGACGCAGACCTTTACAATAAAACAGGAAACACATACACACAATGACACAACACACAAACTTCACACAGACTGGGGAACACATAGGAGCATGACAACAGGAGCACTAGAAAGTCAGAAAAAACAAAACAAAACACGAGTCCAAAACCAAAAGAAAAGAAACACACCAGAGCACAAGAAAACAAAGTCCAAAACAGAACACTTCAGGGGGCCGGCCCGGAGGCCGACAGCACAGGAGCCCGGACCGTTCAGGGGACCGGCCATGCGGAAGGCAACGGTGGCGATGAGGAAACAGTTCAGGGGGCCGGCCGTGCGGAAGGCAACGGTGGTGACTCAGGCGAAGGGAGTCTGGGGGCCGCCCACGACGGTGATGGCGCCTGGCCAGTGGCCTGGAAAGTGGCCGGTTAGCTGCAGACCCAGACGAGGCAGGACCAGGCGACGCTGAAGGCGAAGACACGGAGGCTGGACCAGGCGACGCTGAAGGCGAAGACACGGAGGCTGGACCAGACGACGCAGAGGTAGAAACAAAGGCTGCTGTAGGCGAGGATGATGAGTCTGAGGCTGGACCAGACGAGGATGAAGACTCGGAGGCTGGACCAGACGAGGATGAAGACTCGGAGGCTGGACCAGACGAGGATGAAGACTCGGAGGCTGGACCAAACGAGGATGAAGACTCGGAGGCTGGGCCAGGCGACGCAGAAGCAGAAGCTGCAGCTGGCAAGGACGATGAGGCTGCAGCTGGCGTGGACGATGAGGCTGCAGCTGGCGAGGATGATGAGGGCGCTGCAGGCGACGGCGTGGAAGCCAGAAGTGGAGACGCAGCAGGCCGGACGGGCCCCTTGGATCCTCCAGCGACGACAGGAGACGAAGGCTGGACGGACCCCTTGGACCCTCCAGCGGAGACTAGAGACGAAGGCTGGACGGGCCCCTCGGACCCTCCAGCGACGACAGGAGACGAAGGGTGGACGGGCCCCTTGGATCCTCCAGCGGAGACTAGAGACGAAGGCTGGACGGGCCCCTTGGACCCTCCAGCGGAGACTAGAGACAAAGGCCGGAGCGGTCCCACAGACCCTCCAGCGGAGACTAGAGACGAAGGCCGGAGCGGTCCCACGGACCCTCCAGCGGAGACATGAGACGAAGGCCGGAGCGGTCCCACGGACCCTCCAGCGGAGACACGAGACGAAGGCCGGAGCGGTCCCACGGACCCTCCAGCAGAAGCCATCACAAAGCCAGCAGGCATGGAGTCCACTAGCTGACACAAAGGCAACTGGCAATGCACTGAGCACTGGCTCTGCCCAGGCAACGCTGACATGGTGCAGTTCTCAGGGGGTTGCTTAAACTTCAGGGGTCCAGAATCAGCTGGGGACTGAGACCTAGCCTCTGGGGAAGCCCGGCCACTGGTAACTGAGCTGAGAGTGGCTGCTGGGCGGCTGCCACTGGTAAATGGCCTGTATTTATATAGCGCTTTACTAGTCCCTAAGGACCCCAAAGCACTTTACATATCCAGTCATCCACCCATTGACACACTGGTGATGGCAAGCTACATTGTAGCCACAGCTACCCTGGGGCGCACTGACAGAGGCGAGGCTGCCGGACACTGGCGCCACCGGGCCCTCTGACCACCACCAGTAGGCAACGGGTGAAGTGTTTTGCCCAAAAACACAACGACCGAGACTGTCCAAGCCGGGGCTCGAACCGGCAACCTTCCGATTACAAGGCGAACTCCCAACTCTTGAGCCACGATCGCTGGTAACTGAGCTGAGAGTGGCTGCTGGGCAGCTAATTGAGCTGAGAGTGGCTGCTGGGCAGCTGACTGAGCTGAGAGTGGCTGCTGGGAAGCTAACTGAGCTGAAGGTAGCTGAGCAGGCGATAAGCAGTTCGTACTGCTATCCACTGCACAAAACACAGCCCCTGAATGAACAGTCACATAGTCCGAAAAAGAGTCCTCACTCACAACAGCCGGCGAATTAGAAGTCCGAACGTCCGGCTGTGGGGTGGCACGCCAGCGGCGCGATCGACGTTTCCTCCCCGCAGACGGCTCCGACGGGCCGGGCAAGATCACATCCGGCGAGTCGGGCAGCGAGGCAGGAGTGGCTGAGAGAAGGTGAGGTGTGTGCTGGAGAAAAGCCTGCATGGTCGGAGGAAGCGACTTCAGAAGCCATGGCAGGCCAGAAAAGAGCCATTGTAGCCGGCTTTCCAAGGCGCGGCGAAGCTCCTCCGGAGGGTTCTCTAGCCACAGCCCGAGGAGAATCTCCACATTATACGTAATGTCGTCCCGGAGCTCCTCGGACGGATTTACTGCCGCTGGGTCCATGGTGGCTGGTTCGTACTGTCACGTCCGGTGTGGCAGACATGTGGAATTGGAAATAGGACCCAAAATGCGGCAGCTCTGGTGCAGATGAGTATTTATTTAACAAAAGAAAATACAAACAGCAATGGCGCGGGTGAAGGTGAAACAGGAAAACCTAAACTGGGCAAACTAACAAAACAAACCAGAAACGTAGATGCAGGGAGAACGGCTGGAGAGACGCAGGGAGACCGAGGTAAACAACACAGACGAACCAGCAACGACTAAGACAGAAGACACGACTTAAAAACACTCAGAGAACACAGGGAGATTACACACAGGCGGGGGACAGCTGGGAGTGATTAACGTGACAAGACTAGGGAGGCAAACTGAAAACACTCACATAAGACGCAGACCTTTACAATAAAACAGGAAACACATACACGCAATGACACAACACACAAACTTCACACAGACTGGGGAACACATAGGAACATGAAACGTGAACAAGGAGCGTACCGAGATAAACAAAACCACAGAATAATAATAACAACTAAAACATAAACACGGAGTCACAGACTCCAGATCATGACATCAGGATGGAATCAGCTCCAGACTTTTGAAGGACTGTGCAGATCAACTCTGTGAGGTTATCACATACATCTTTAACCTTAGGCTACGTCCACACTAATGCGTTTTCGTTTGAAAACGCATCGTTTTCTCTTCGTTTTGGCCTCCCATCCACACTGAGACGGCGCTTTCCTCAAGGAAAAACGCAGCGTTTTGAAAACGCTCTCGAAAACGCATACATTTCAAAACGCAGCTGACCCGTCGCAGTGTGGACACACGAAAACGCAGACTTTCTAAAACAATGACGTATTTTAGTCATGTGATGCAGTCATGTGACCAAATAAACAAAGATAGCGGAGTGCATTATACAGCGGTTGTTTTGATTGCTCTCAATTTTGACAGCCCTAAAAAAGCTGAATATCAGTTTGTACATGCTCCAGATAGCTTTTCTTCAAATTCTTTAATTCTCACTCGCTTTTGCGCATGCGCAGGACTGGCACGTAAGCATTTTCATCTGCTTCAATGTGGACGCACAACACTGTGAAAACGACTGAAAAAGCTAGTGTGGACGCAGAGCGTTTTCAGATGAAAATGCCGTTTTCAAATCTATCCGGGCTAGTGTGGACGTAGCCTTAGTCTCAGTCTGGAGATGGTCCCCATTTTGTGGAAGACCTCGTGCTTGGTGCCAGTCCCTAAGACAACGCACTGCAAGGCGCCAAACCACTTCAGACCCGTTGCCCTGACTTCACACCTGATGACATCTGTGCCGAGTATGGCCTGGAAGTCCCAAGGTCAAAAAGGGAGATGCCCCCTGGGGTGGTCGTGAATGACTGAGCTAAGATCCTCTGGGACTTCCAGATACAGATGGACAAAATGTTGATGGCTAACCAACCGGACATAGTTGTGGTGGACAAGGGGAGAAAGACAGCCGTAGTGATAGACATAGCGATACCGTTTGTGTGTGTGTGTGTGTGTGTGTGTGTGTATCCTGTGTTCAACTTGAGAGACAGTGTCCTTTCACCTGGTTAAGCAAAAGTCAACAGTCCTCCAGCTGACGCAGGTGACCTTAAAGTATAGGAGTACATAGTTAAAACACAGTGCCATTATCAAGGAGAATTGTTGTTCCGGCTAGCCTTTGGTAGCCTTTGGTAGCTGCATGAAGTAGACGGTTGTTTGGGTTTGAACGAACAACTGCATTCCAATTTCACAGTTGGTCTAATGTCTGTCACTGGCCATCAGGTCTCTCAATTCCCATTCCAGAGCCGTGAGCTACTCCAAGATCTTATCCATATTGCGTTCAATAAACATAGTCTGAGTATTCAAGGCTTGCCCATCGTCAATCATGTCGGCCAGCCTTGTGGGGTTTTGAACAGCTGTAACCGCTTTCTTTGTTCTTCGATAAGCCAGGTCCAAACCAGCTCTGATCAGCCTGAACTCTGTTATCATTGTCATCTCGTTCAATGCCCTCCATCAAGAGTGTGTCGCCAGGCACACGACGCAACCGACCATTGCCGATCCGGCAGCAAACGTCTTTGCAGGACAATCGGGATCTCCCAAGCCCAGGCTTCTTGTCGAGGATAGGGTGCTAATTTCGTTAAGGGACCAGTTGATCAAATCCATAATTCTTTAGGTTTCAGAGAACAAGACTGAGAGACTATCTGAGGGTTAGGGTTAGACGAGACCAGACAAGGACATAGAAGCCAATCAGGAAAGATAAGGGAGGAAGAGGGAAAAAGATGCGTCCGCCTCCACTGAGCCCGTTCACAATAAACAACTTCATTTATAAACTGAAGCTGTTTCATTTTGTGTTAACTTGTGTTATTTTTGACCAATATTTAAATTTGTTTGATGATCTGGCCTCTTGCCCTATGGTAGCTGGGATTGGCTCGAGCAGGATGAGCAGAAGAGAATGGATGGATGGATGAATCTCGGTCAAAGGAGTTTGCAAAGAAAAGCGTCTGGACTTCTTTGAGTTGCTTGAAGACGTTTCACCTCTCATCCGAGAAGCTTCTTCAGTTCTAAGGTCAAATGGCCGAGAGTCCCAGATTTAAACCCAGTGGGAGTATCCCCCCCAAAGAGGGACAAAGGACCCCCTGGTGATCCTCTAATCACATGCGCCAAGGTGTGAAAGCGGGTGTGGGACCTAATCAGCCAGGGTTTCGGGTGAGCCCATTGTGAAACCTGGCCCCACCCTATCATGTGAATTCCTGAGGTCAGATGGCCCAGGATGTGAGTGGGCGTTAAGGCGTCTGGGGAGGGAACTCAAAACTGGATTATAGATGGCAGACAGTTGGTGTCGTAAACCACCGCCTCTGTTCAAAGATGGTCGCTCACAGTGGACATAGATGGCCTCTTTCACTCCTCTTTCAAACCATCTGTCCTCTCTGTCCAATATGTGAACATTGGCATCCTCGAAAGAGTGACCTTTGTCCTTAAGATGCAGATGGACTGCTGAGTCTTGTCCTGTGGAGGTGGCTCTTCTATGTTGTGCCATGCGCTAATTCACTTAAATGAATCTCAAACATTTAAGTGTGACAACCATACAAAAAAAGGAAATCTTTTACACACAACTATGTAGAGAGAGATTTTTTTAAATCAATCTGAAGTTTAAGCATTCTTTAAACCCACTGACATAATTTTCAGTACATTTTGATAATAGAACATGCATACCTTGTGATGGACAACCATAGAGTAAGCCAGAGGAAAGTCCTCTTCTTCCTTGCTTAACGGGAATGTTATGTATTTCCTGTTTATTTGGAATTTCCTGTAAATTCAGTTTTGAGGAAGTAATATTGTTTTTAAAGCCCATATATTTAAATCATGACTAACTGTTAAAATCTGTTGAAACCTGCTATTTAAAGCACAAACCTGCAGTCTTGGGTTGCATCGATATAATACTCATCAGGAATCTGAATACTCTTCTGGAAGTCTTTGCTGATGGTCAATAATTTGGCTTGCTGCAATGCTTCCTTCTCTCCCTGCAGGATTGCTGAGCAGTTGCAAACTTTCTCTGGGCTCTCATCATCATTGGCATAATCTAGCCATTGATACCTGAGGATGTAGGCAGCACTTTTGCCTATTTTCAGTTGACTAAGTTGTGAAAACATCCATAGCAATCCCAGTACAGCAATGAACTGCAAAAATAGCTTCCAGGCACATTTTAAATATCGCATTATGTACAGTAAGAGGAGAATCTGAAATACAATAATATTAAAGCGTGTGAAAGCTGCTGTCTGTCAGACACCTCTCGCACCATAAAATGAAAATAATGATTAATGTTTGCTGATATGCAGATAACTTCCTTTCATGAAGGTATGCAAATCAGTCCATCCATTACTGCACCTGGAACCAAGAGATAATATAAGGGTAGTAGGAAAAAAAGTATACACAGACCACACACAGACCCCACATTTGCTTGCTGTTATTTATTGAAAGCAGTGTCAAGAGTTAAAAATTATCTATCTTTACCCATTTTAAACAATAGCTTCCCTATAAAGTACAATTCAACTTAAAGCCATAAATAGATATATTTTAACTTGTTAAAAGTTGCTTGTGTTGTTTTTCTAATTAGGATCAAAGATGGTTAAGAATTTCTCTAATATCACATATTAAAACCAACTTTCTTCCATGTCAGATTTTTCTTTTTTGTTTTTGCCAAATTTCACTTGAAAGTGTATTTTTTGAACTTTAGAAAAAAATAATCACATGCTGGACTGAAATGCCAAGCAACTCTGTATGTTTGGGAATCTCCATAGTTTTAACATTGTAAAAGTGACTGGATCAATTTAAATTCAAGATACAAGAGTCAAGATTCTTTATTTTTCACATGCATAGTTATACGAGCACAACCCGCAGTGAAATGTGTCCACAGTATTCATTTTTCTTCTTCCATGTTTTTTTTCTTTTAGTATAAGCCTGTGAAACCTCTTAAACCAAGGAGTTGCCACTGCAGCAAAATATAAAAATCTGAAGTTTAGAATGAGAACCAACATAAAACTTTGAAATTCAATAGTTTAAGGCAACCATAATGTAACCACGGTAGCTTCTGACCCCACTTCCGCCAGTCCCTTTATTAATGGATTGGATTTCATATAGCGCTTTTTCAAGGCACCCAAAGCGCTTTACAATGCCACTATTCATTCACTCTCACATTCACACACTGGTGGAGGCAAGCTACTGTTGTAGCCTGGGGCAGACTGACAGACGCGAGGCTGCCATATCGCACCATCGGCCCCTCTGGCCAACACCAGTAGGCGGTAGGGTAAAGTGTCTTGCCCAAGGACACGACGACCAGGACAGAGAGCCCGGGGATCGAACCGGCGACCTTCCGGTTGCAGATACGCTTCCCAACCCCCTGAGCAACGTTTTTTTTTAGCTCTATTTTGGTTTCCTGTGTTTTATTCACAAACTCAGGCTCCATAGTCGAAACCACTTCTGATAACTCATTGTCTATGAAGCTGCAGTCAGGCGCCCTGGTCCTTTACCGCGTTACAATAAGATAACAGGAATTTGCATTACAGGAAAATAAAGCAAAAGCCTCTGTTTTTAAATACAACATTCTCTGAGGAAAAAGAATTGTTATATTCCAAACAGGTGTAAATCATGACATGATTTACATAACCACTGTGTTTCACAGTATATATAATCATAAACTTCTCGTTCTTGATCTTGACGATAGTCATTTTGAACTTTCCCTTACTTAAGCAAAAGAAAAAGTCAATTCTTCTTACCTGGGATCTTCATCGTCACAGAAAAAACTTGTTTTGTTATGATAGTTTGCTCTGGTATTCCTTGTAAGTTTTCTGGTGCATCAAACCTGTACGGAACCTTTTAGTCCTTCAGTTAAACCGGTGAGGCAAATGAGATCTGAAAACATCCTCTCAGCATTTTTCAGATTAATACATTTTTAACAAACAACTTTGTTTCACACTTTCAGATCTGTAGCCATTAAAAGAGTTTGTTTAAATAAACAGATACCAAAGAGGTCTTGTAGCAAACAGAACTATACACTATAGAACTTTAACATAGAATTGGCAAGTGCAGTGTTTTTTCTCTGCAGACTTGACACCAAGAGCGACAAGCTCTTATTTTGAAAGCTAACTTGGTCAGCCCTATGTTTTTCCTCTCGATTCATAACATATGTATATATGTTTGTGTGAAGATCTATTTGTGAATCTGATTAAAACATACAATTATGTAAAATAAATGCAAAGCAACACTAAACTGGTTGGACTGGTTGGATGTTTCCAACCAATCCAGAAAACCAGCCAACATGATGCCTTCGCTTTTATTCATCTCACAGCACTTCATTTATTTATTTGTTGTTTGTTTTTTGAAAAGAAACCAAATTAAATTGAAAGTGAATTTATAAGTACCCTGTTTTTGTTATCTAGCATTCTGTTGCAGGATCAAGAATGCAGGATTCATTTGGCAAGACTTGAATTCTAAAGTTTTAAAATTGAAGTCTCTTCCAAAAAAAAACAGCGAAACAACAATGGTGTTGTGGGTCCAGGTGAAGTTGGCAGGGATGTGGGTGCCCAGTAACAGACTCTTGCAAAAACACATAATTTGTTACTATTTCTCTGGCTGAACCTAAAAATAATGCCAGATTCCACAATTTGACAGGCATATCTTGGCATCATTTGTCTTTATCTTGACTTTTATTTTCTAACATTGTTTCAAGATATCGTTACCAACCAGTGCAGATTGTCATTTCAAGTATGTTAACCATGGTTGCAAATTTCTCAGCCATACCAAAACAAACCGATCTATCTCCTTTCATCTCAGAGAGTGCTGTCATAAAGCTCCTTGCTTGTGTTAGCGTGGTCATTTATCCACCTTTAGAAATTACCAGTTGAAGCACTTCATCTTTTGGTGGATTTATTAAAGCACTGGATGATCCAAAATGAGCATTTTTACATGGATCTCTTCTGTTTAGACAGCCACAGTCTGCAAGCAGTTCCCAAAAAGAGAGTAATCTATCTTGGCTTTACACAAAGTTTTATATGAGAATGTGCATCTATCTAATTAGTTGTATAATGATGCAGGGGAAGAGCCATGGTTTTGACTTTGCTCTCCCTGATTTGTTCTCCTCATTACCCTTCCAGATGGGAATGGTCATTGACCTCCATCTTCATAATTCCACTCAAACAAGGTTGCAGTAAAAATTAGACACAGTATACTGATGCTTGACTGTGATCACCTGTGATAATCCTTAAACACTGAAATCAGATCCGTTTGACATCTTAATGCCCCCGTGAAACAAACAAAGAAGAAAAAAACAACAAAAAACAAAACCAGGAATTATGTTCATACTCACTGCTGTCACAAAATTTAACTGGTCATTAAGCCTATAACCTTAATAACACTTTTCATTCAGCATTCTCTCCATTTCCATTTTTTCAGATGTAACTTGTCTTTTCCAGGGCAAACTGGACTTGCAAATTTCCTCCTGACAGGTGTAGTGATGGGATTTCCGGCTCTTTTTAGAGAACCGGCTCTTTCGGCTCGGCTCACTAAAAAGAGCCGGCTCTTTCGGCGCCCAACCGGCTCTTCAGGTTGTTTTGTTGCTTTAATTAATTTATTATTAACAATAATATAAAATTATGCACAAAAGGAATTACTAATGTAAAAAAAAAAAAAAAAAACGTGGTTCTATTTATATATGTTTATATATAAATATATACGGTGGCCTCTAGAGACAAAGCACGTACAAACTCCAAAGCATGTAAAAACTCCAAAACACATTTCTAGCATTAACTGAACTTCCAAAACAGAGCTACCTAGATCACTTAAATTACACAATTGAAAGCATATGTGTTGATAGGTTTGTAGCATAAACCTATTCGCTGGAACGTTCAGGACAATTTGCTACACAGCAAAAACAAGACACAAGCAGGCAAAAGTTCTTTGTGTTACTCATGCATGAGGGAGACCTGCCTGGAGTCAAGTGTCGTTCCACCCACTTGACCTCCGTCAGAGTCTCAGCCAGGTTCCCCATAGCACTCCTTTTATTGTGGTTACATGAATATGCATAGGGTCATTAACATATAACGTCTTACATAGGTATACATGTGAACAAAGAATACCTTGTCTGTTTGTGTGTGTGTGTGTGTGGGGGGGGGGGGTCAGAGTGTGACCCCATAAATGACTTCCCTAAACCTGCTGGTCTGGAAGTCCAGCAGTTCATCTAAACAAAAGGCACTTAGCCTAAAACAGATATAGATACGTTTATCCTACCATAAAACAATAAAAGAAGATACGACCTCTCCCATGCTCCCAGGATGTGGGTGTGAATGCCAGAGCACTCTGGAATGCACACAAAGCCTTTGCAGCCTACTAAAGATCACACATCCTATCACTACACAATCGATTATACACCTCTAAGCATATATGGTTAAATATTTCTTAATACAAATGACAATAATAAAATCTAAACCCATCATGTGTATTGTTTGTGTATTTATACACAAGTACTCATATACAATTAAATATAAATTAAAATACGAAAACAAAAAGAAGATGCATATTCTCTGTCATATGGGCCTGCATGAATAAACTTTCTGATTCCTTTATCATCTGCAACTGAAAATAGTTGTGGATGATTACTATACCTTTCTAATGTGACTTTGTTGGCCTAGGCTTTCTTTCTGTGTCTCGCCCTCTCACTGTTCCTGTGCTACTGCGAGTGTATCTACCGCCCCTCCCCCCTCTTCCCAGCGCAAGCACAAGGCTCGCGTGCGGAGTGAAGTGGAATAAAAGTGCGAGAGAGAGGGTGAGAGAAAGAAAAAAAAAAACCCACGGCTCCCAATAAGGACTCGGCTCGCGTTGTTCACTTCAAAGATCCGGCTCTAAGAGCTGTTTCGTTCACGACCGACACATCACTACTACATTGGCTTCCAATCGAATTTAGGATCCATTTTAAAGTTCTTTTATTGTTTTTTAAATCTTTAAATGGTTTGGCACCTGTTTATTTGTCAGATTTGTTAAAGCCTTATGTTCCCACTCGTTCCCTCCGGTCAGCTGAGCAACTGCTGCTTTCAGTCCCTAAGTCACGGCTGAAACTCAGAGGAGACCGGGCATTCTCTGCTGTGGCCCCGTTGCTTTGGAACAATCTTCCTCTTCACATTAGACAGGCTACATCAGTGCCGGCTTTTAAGTCCAGATTGAAGACCTATTTTTATTCTCTGGCTTTTAACTCTGTGGGTGACTGACATTTTTATTAATTTTATTAATTGTATTGTCTTGCTAAGTTCCTATATTATTATTATTTATTGTTGTATTGTTCAGCACTTTGGTCTACCAGGTGTGTTTTTAAAGTGCTATATAAATAAACGATGATGATGATATAGAGGCAGGTGGTGGTACAAATCGAGCTAACTTCTTTACCACCTCAAAGAAAATAGCTAGAAACGTTTTGCTTCATTGACCTTTGGCATCCTCTAGTTGTACTCAAATGGGAATGTCTGGCAAGTTGACGGCACAAAAAAAACTGCTGTCTGTATAAGCATGTTGATGGCCAGCTAAGTAACTTAGCAATGCTAGTTTAGCTACCACATCAACCCATCCACCATGATATGCTAAACTCTGCAATTGCTGTAGCGATTGAGTGGTGGAGACTGCAGCCGTAAAAGCAATGTTTTCATCTAAATCACTGGACAAGCAGGTAGATAAAAAGCAGGGTATGGCATCGTCTCTGCTTGCCTTTCAGGTCATCACCCCCTCTGTGTCCACGTCGCCTCCGTCACAGCAGCAGCAGCTGTGGTCCGAGGATGAGAGGCCAATCACTCCACCACCCACCTCAGTTTCTCTGGCCTCCTCAGCGCCCTCTCCCAAGAGGAAGCACCGCTGTCATTACTAGTGTTCCTCACCACCGGAGTCTGCAGTTCCCTCGTTTGGGGCAAATGCTGGGTTTTCGGCACAAATGGTTGGGGTGAATTTTTTTATGCTCATCCTGAATCCACAGTAAATTAGGCTGAGACTTACAACCTCACCTCAGAAAATTTAAAGACTGAAGATTTTGATGTTAATACTAAACCTAAAGACCCTGAGTTGGGTGCCGGGTTTGCTCAACACACTGAGCAGGCGCCAACATGCCATATGGCTGATAGCGGCCGGCCCGGGTTCCAGTCTGACCCACGGCCCTTTACCACATGTCTTCCCCCTTATCTCTCTGCCCTTGCTTTCCTGCTGTTTCTTCACTAAATTTATCAAACAAGGCTGAAAAAGGAAAAAAAAAAGACCCTGATTTTTCTGTTTCTGTTCAACCCAGACTGGGGTCCAAAGAAGCTGAACAACGTGTTTCAGTTTGTGCCAATTGGTTGTTTTATTCTGAGACGCTACACAGTTTATTCTGTATAGCGTCGCTTTCAGTGGAGCATAAACAATGGTGTTGTGTCTTCCAAGAATAATCTTTTGCAAATTTGAAGGTTTTGTTGCATTTTCTGTTCCTGAGTTAGCCAGTACCAAGCACACTCATTGTATTGAGGACTCAATCCATCTAAAGACTGTTAGCTGCGCTGGACAAAGGACAATGTCAAAGACTGTTAATGTTGCCTGAACCTGAACCTGTGCTTGCCAAGGACTGTTTTACTTCCTAGTCAGTTCTGAGACCACTGTTTTACCTGTGATTACTCCTGAGACGTCTCCTCTGCCTGTCCATGTTCCTGTTCCCAGGGTGGCTCAGACCCGGGTTCTCCATGCACCTATATCAATTCCTCAGGTTTATGTCAATCAGACAAATTGCTGCGTGAGCCAGGGCTACATTTTTGACTTTTTTCTCAAAATGATCAACAATATTATTATTTTTTTTAGTGTAGCCCTAATACTCCTTCTTACTCATGTGTTGTAACATATGCAAAATTACTTCATTAAAAAT
This sequence comes from Oreochromis aureus, assembly GCF_013358895.1. Classification (NCBI taxonomy): domain Eukaryota; kingdom Metazoa; phylum Chordata; class Actinopteri; order Cichliformes; family Cichlidae; genus Oreochromis; species Oreochromis aureus. The sequence goes on from NC_052953.1 coordinate 18,827,436, forward strand.
GTGTTCCTCTCAAACACCGTTTTCCCTGATTTGTCTATTAAATAATTAATATTAAATATTGTATTGGTAATTATAATTAGAACCTTTCACGTGTCATGCTAAATTAGAAACAACACTCTGCTTTAATATATACATACATAATAGTAATTTAATTTTAAACAAACATTAAGAGATGTGCAGTGTTAAAAAACAAAATAAAAATAAACACTACTAGGTAACATCTAAATAGAACAAATGAAAATAAAAACTTTAAAGATACACCCAGGAGGTTGGTTTGACCCAGATTTTCATTTTTTAAATTTAAGTTTGGCATAATAGCAATTTGATAAATGTGAATAAAAATAATAATAATAATAATGATAATAATGATATATATTAATAAGAATAAAAATTGTAATTTATATGTTGCTCTCTCTCTCTCTCTCTCTATATATATATATATATATATATATATATATATGTATGTATATATATATATATATATATAAAATATTTATATTATTATTAGAGATGGACCGATCCACTATTACGTATCGGTATCGGTCCGATACTGACCTAAATTACTGGATTGGATATCGGAGAGAAATCATAAATGTAATCCGATCCATTAAATATCACAAAAGTACCTAACAAAACTTGCGACATAGCGTAACTCAGCTCATAACCTTAGCACGTTGGAGGAGTCTGAGTCACGTGATAGAGCGTGCGAGCTGTGGCGTACGAGACCTCTCGGCGGTCTGGTTGAGCATTTGGAGCCTCGCTACCAAACCGGCATTTTTATCTCCAAGAAAGTTATCCCAGAGAGAAGTAAAGCAAGTCTATAAGTTCATCTCTGAATGTTTGTGAAGCATTCCCACGTTAAGCTTAACAACCGATATATGGAGCGACTGTCTCTTCTCTCTCCCTCCCTCTCCTGTTGCTACTTCAATCATGAAACTGCTTAATGATCGGCTTTTTTGTCGCGACCCTCTTGTTTGTTTATCGCCCATTTTGCACCAGAAAGAGGAAACCAGCGGCTGAACAACAGCAGCACGTTTAAACTTGATAATCTGTTGTTAGAATTTATTTAATATTACTTTCTACACCAGGATCTTTTTCTACGTAGCTGACGGCTGGTAACTGTGCAGGGGCGGATCTAGCAAAGTTTAGCCAGGGGGGCAGGTAGGGCATTAACAGGGAAAGGAGGGATACAAAGACATACTTTTCTTTCTTATTCTCATTTAAAATGTCTAGCTTTTAATAAATAATTATCTGAATCTTACACCCAAAGTTTTAATCTGATGTAAAATGTATAGAAGTCCATTACTGTATATAGTAACTGTTAAGTCTAATATGCCTGAGTAAGCTATAGTACTTTTTCCTTTGGGAAGATAAGATCTGTGCAGTCTGCAATTCAGTTGAAGAAAGATGTTGAATCTATTTAATTATTGAAAAATAATTGATTTCTGTGCATTTTTTTACACGTGCATTAAATTAAAGTTGATTACATCGATTAAGCATCATGAGGCAGAGGGTGGGGGGTGTTCCCTATTTTTTTCTGCTGGTAGTTGACAACCCTATTAGTTAGGTTGCTTAATATTTCCACTAAGTACTCTTTAAAATACCAGAATAGGAAGGATGGAGTAGGTTTAAGTAAATTAGATTGGTCAGTATAGCTGAACTATGACATATTTTGGGTGCAGTGTATTTTTTGCATACAGGAATAACAGAATAGCTTTAGTGTTGTTGTTTTTTTAAACTTGAGTATGAACTGCATACAAAATGCGGCAAGATATTTTTAAAAAGTTTTATTGATTAAAAAATACACTATATCGGATTCATATCGGTATCGGCAGATATCCAAATTTATGATATCAGTATCGGTATCGGACATAAAAAAGTGATATCATGCCATCTCCAATTATTATATTATATTTATATTTTTTTTTAAAAGCCTTTACAAAGTTTTGTCAGACATGCAAACATTAGGGCTACACATGGCAAATGCAATTTAGAGTTAGGATGATTTTTTTTTTAAACATAAGTAAACTAAAAGCACTTACACTTTTTTTTATTAGTATGGAATATAATGCCAGTTGTTCATTCTTAAGGTGCAACATTAATTTAAACACCAAAGATTTGTCTTTGCATTAGATGAGCCATTCAAACAGTGGCTCATCTGAACATTTACCTACATTCTCAACTTATATAACACAACTATGTCCACATGACTATTATGATCCAATCCTATCCAAGAATGAGTTTATAGTTTTAGTATCTATTAGAATTGTCTTTTATAATAGATGATTAACTCTCCACCTAATCTAACTCAGTCAGTGCCTTGTGTCTCAGATATTTCTCCAAGCAGTAGATAGCAATGGGATCTCTGTCTGCATCAAACTTATTGGCAAAAAGGTGATGCTGTTCAATCAACCACTGCAGGTCTCCAGCACCATACACACATATTGATCTGACATGGTGGCCTTTACATTCTGGGTATACTGCTTGCAGAGAATCCTCTGACCCCTCGTGCCAATGCCACTTCACCATCCGTGCAATTGCGTTCATGTCTGTCATGTCAAATTTACGGTTGGGCCATGTTGAGCCAGGAACACCAGGTATTCGCTGTATTGTTGCCCACAGAAACTCATCAGGACTGTAGGTGTCTTTGGCCCACTCAATGAGGGCCTGTATTCGCTTGTCTTCCAAAACACTGCGAACGTAACCTCGGTTGACCACAATGTAGGCATTTCCTGATAGTATGGGCAGATTGAAGGGAGCTGGATCCTTTGTTTTTCCTGTTCGCTGGGACAATTGAAAAGTTAATATGATGTCTGAACTGAAGTTTTTTTTTAATGATAGCAAAGTAAATTGATAATAGCTACATGATACATTATTAAAAAAATATCCAAAAGAAGTACCTGGATTTGTCCATCAACTACTTGGTAAGCATTCATCACCCTTTTCTTCTTTCCTCGAGGCATTTCCTCCGACTCCAAACTGTTACCTCCTTTTAGTGAACGCAAAGCTTGCACAATTTCCAAGTTAGTTTTTAGAGGGAAATCCTGACCACAGAGGTTGATGAAGTATTTCCATGTCGTACTGGTGTTATAGAGATCAGCCATGCAGTTAAGATCAGGCTGTACACGTGTCCATCCAGCGTAGACCACATTCACAGCCTTGCTGACCATGAACACATTTGGGAAACAGGAAGTAATGGCCTTGATGGCAGCAAAGACTGAGGCCGGTGATTTTTTGTCCACATGGACACAATAAATATTTTGAGGTGCATAGATAGCTCGCAGTAGTCGCTCAAAGCTGTGAACCTAAAAAAGAAAAAGAATGTAAAGAATTGAGTTCTCTTTGTAAAATGTTTTTGCTAGAACTGTTTAAACGAACACGTTAATTTAACAAATAGTCAAAACTAGAGGAGCAATGTGGCATATCAGTTAAATATGAAATTATTACTATTATTATAATTATTATTATTATTATAATAAAACACAGAGATCACTTATTTGGCACCATAGCAGTCTTTAAATTTTTTTTACTGTTTTACAAAATGAAAAGTGTGCTTGTAGCAAACTCTTTAATCTGATTGTGTTGTGCCAGTACCAGTCTAAAGTTTGCACACACCTTCTCATTTAATGTTTTTTCTTTATTTTTACTACTTTTTACATTGTAGATAAATGCTGAAGACATCAAATATATGAAATAAGATTTATCGAATTATGGGGCAAAGAAAAAATTGATAACTCTAAATATGTCTTATATTTCAGATTCCTGATAGTAGCCACTGTTAGGATTTAAAATGATTACATAAAGCCGTTTTTATTATTTTTATATACACATCGCATGTGCTCATAAACGTGTTGTCGCTCCATGTAATTGAGGGTAAATATTGAGAACTGGCACAGAGCACAGAGGGTCTTTTTGCACATGGTTATATCACACCAGATAACTGTCAGAAGGATATTTTATGGGCCAAAGGGAGTCCAAACAGAATGTCCCGAACTAGATAAATAGAATCAGTATCAGAGTAACATTAAATAATCAAAGCTAGGCAGAGAGGTGTATTTGTATCTATCAGGGAAAAGGAGCAGACCCGAGGTAGGACGTGGGCGGTGGAAGGAAACTTGAAGGGAGACAACGGGACTGCCACGTCGGTTTCAGAAAAACATAGTGATGATAATAATGTGTTATTGCTGGGGTATAAAACTGTACGGCTCGATTCAGGGTCATCTCTCTATGAAGACAGATGGCTGCTCTCACAGAGAGGTTCAGCGCTGTAAACTTGTAATTCCAACTGCCAAAGTCAATTAAATCTTTTTAAACAACAGATATTTCTACTGTACTTCCTTCGAAGAAATTGAACAGGACAGCGTTCTTTGCTTTGTTGACAGCGCTGCAAGCCCTTGGCCTTCTCTCAGTGAGCTTTATGATGTAGTCACCTGAAATGGTTTTCACTTCACAGGTGTGCCTTGTCAGGGTTCATTTGTAGAATTTCTTGCAGTCTTAATGGGGGTTTGGAAGTCAGGTTGGTGCACGGCTGACAGCCCTATATGATAACTGTTAGAAGTCATATTATGGCAAGAACCAATCGGCTAAGTAAAGAGAAAGGACAGTCCCCCATTACTTTAAGAACTGAAGGTCAGTAAGTTCGGAAAACTGCTAAAACCTTGAATGTGCCCCCAAGTGCAGTCTCCAAAACCCCCGAGCGCTGTGAAAAAACTGGCTCACATGAGGAGCACCCCAGGAAAGGAAGACCAAGAGTCACCTCTGCTGCTGAGGATAAATTCATCCGATCCACCAGCCTCAAAAATTGCAAGTTAACAACACCTTAGACTAGAGCCCAGATAAATGCCACCCCAAGTTCCAGTAGCAGACACATCTGCTACTGGATGTCGGAGGTAGCCTCCCAACCGTCACAGACATATACACCTCCAGCTGCAGGAAGAGGGCCACCTGTATCATGAAGGACCCCACTCATCCACCACACTCACTCTTTGTCCCGCTCCCCTCAGGCAGGAGGCTGAGGAGCATTAAATGCAAAACTACCAGACTGAGAAACAGCTTCATTCCAGAAGCTGTGAGACTTCTCAATGCATAATGGATAAGAACTGTTATTGTAGCACTTAATCACTACTGACACTTACTGACACCGTCACTTTATCAATGCTGGTCATCAGCCCCTTTTGCTGCTAAAGTATTTATACCTACATTTCTTTATCCATACTCCATACTGGTACTCAGGTTGTTGCACTCTATTTATTTGTAATATTTTATTACTTGTTATTCTGTTTTTCTGGTTATTTATGTATTTCGTTTTTTAATTCTATTTCTTCGTTATTCTGTTTCTTTTCAATCTGGGACCGTGTGTAAGTAATTTCATTCCACCTCATGTAGACATGTGATGCGAATGGCAATAAAGCTTCCTTGAATCCTTGAATCCCTGAATCCACCGAGCGCTATGAAAAAACTGGCTCACATGAGGAGCACCCCAGGTAAAAGGGCCAACAAGTGCTCAGCATCTCTGGGCACTCCTTCAAGACAGTTGGAAAACCATTTCAAGTGACTACCTCACCAAGTTCATCGAGAGAACAAGTGTTGTGGATTTTATTATTTTATTATGATATATGTCTTATTCAAGTTCCAACAAACATGAACAGTATTAACAATATCCATGTGTGCATTACTCTTTCAGTCCCAGTGTCCTTAGAGTTTACATCTGTCCATTTTCCCAAGTCACAGGTATAAAATATATGGATTCACACGCTACACTTTCCACCAATTTGCATGTACTGCATGAGATCTCTCAGTGCAGGCAAAACCAAAGTACACACTCGCTCTTGCAATTAAAAGCCACTGTAAGTCCACAGTGAATTTACAGCAATATTCAACTGTATCTCAAGCAAACCACACTCCTATCTGGTTGAAATTAAAGTGGACAACTGTACCTGTTCTGAATAATAAATAATACAAACAATAAATAATAATAATAATAAATATAAATAAATAAATAATAATAAATAAATTAAATTAAATGATTAACACAAAAGTGGAAACACATTTTGGAAGTGCCACAATACATTAGACATGTAATCAAAAAAACTCACATAGATACTATGTAATCATATATACTCATATATATACTATTCACACTTACACCTGGAGTGTTTTATATAGTGAAATCATGTGTTAAGCATTTAACCTGCATGTTCAAATCGCACGACCCATATATTTAGGTCAAATATTATCTACCATTATATTAATAAAGTTTGTGTCACTTTTTGTATAAACACATGTTGATCAATACTGTTTGAAAATGTAGTAATTAGGATCAATAAGCAACCTTTGATCGTGTTGTGGCCAACAGGGACAAGTACAAACATAGGGTTAATTCAACTTGGCACCTGGGACCCTTTCTCTCTGCTCCTCTTCATGTATGTGGGGCCAGGGTCTATATAGTAAACAAACCTGACCCCACTGAGGATGCATGTGGGATTCTGCTTTTCTTGCCTCAGCCGCCAGAATGTGAGAAAAACCCTTTCTTATTATAGATAGTAGTCTACTTCTGCTAAGTGAACCCGACAAAACTGTCAAAATGATTAACTGTTAACTGCCATTTTGCAGACTTTTGGACTCACTTTGGCCATAAAACTGACAAAGGACCCAATTAAAAAAGATGGATGCTAAAACTGGCGCTCAGAAAGTTATGGAGTAGTGCCAGAAAGTTATGTAGCATAAGTGTAAGATTAAAAGAAAGGAGTAAAGTGAAAGTATGATTAACTGATTATCTCATTGGGGACAAATATTGATGAACATATCACATTGATAATTGGTATAATATGACATTTGTAAAGTTGAAACAATACTTATTAGGTAAAAACTTAATACGGACCAAGAAAGAACAAAGGATGAAAGCGTACACAATGGCAGGAAGAGGAGTCATTGACCCTATATAAGATGGGTCGGCTGCGCACTGGGTAGCTTTTTGGCCATTGTTGTCTCTTTGTGTTGGTTTTTGATCTGCATGTGCTCACGGCGAACACCCTAGGGGAGCTTTTTGCTTTTTCCGATGTTTTGCTGAACTGGACCGTTCAATAAAACAACTGGGTCTTCACCTGTGATCTTTGTGTTTTGAATATAATTGGCATCTGAACGCAGAAATCAACTGTCCTATAACCTGAGTAGTGTTTGAACAATTTCGTATGATTTGCGACTCAACACAAGCGTGTGAAAAGAAATAATCAAAGCAAAGGGGGGTTATTTTGAAGACTCTATAATATATAAAGTGTTTTGAGTTGTTCCACACTCTTTTGTTTACTACATAATTTCACATGTGTACATTCATAGTTTTGATGTCTCCAAGGACAATCTACAATGTAAATAGTCTTGAGAAAAATCTAACCACTGCAAACTTATAGAAAATACATACCTTGTGATGGACAACCATAGAGTAAGCCAGAGGAAACTCCTCTTCTTCCTTGCTTAAAGGAAATGTTATGTATTTTCTGCTCATTTTGAATTTCCTGTAAATTCAAAGTTTTGAAGGAGCAATGTTGCTTTTAAAGGTCATATATTTAAATCATGACTAAGAGTTAATTACTAAAACCTGTGATTTATAAGTACAAACCTGCAGTCTCGGGCTGCATGGATATAATACTCATCAGGAATATGAATATTCTTCTGGAAGTCTTTGGTGATGGTCAGTAATTTGGCTTTCTGCAATTCTTCCTTCTCTCCCTGCAGGACTGCTGAGCAGTTGCAAACTTTCTCTGGGCTCTCATCATCATCGGTATACTCTAGCCATTGATACCTGATGTAGGCAGCACTTCTACCTGTTTTCAGTGGACTAAGAAGGGAAAGCATCCATAGTGATCCCAGTACAGCAATGAACTGCAATAATTGTAGCCGCCAACTTCGCTTTAGAAACCACATTATTTACAGTAAGAGGGGTATATCAAATACAATACAGTGAGAGTTCCTGACAAAGTTCTGCAGATATCTCTGGCACCATAAAGTGATAAAAGTTAATATTTGATGATATGTAGACAAGTTCCTTTCATGAAGGTATACAGATCAGTCCATCCATTACGGCAACCTGGAACCAAGAGTTGATATGAGAATAGTAGGGAAAAAAGCAAACACATGTATTATTTTTATTTTAATAAATTTAATTTTATATTATGGCCACTTTTAAACTTATTAAAAGTAAAGAGCTAGAATTTAACGGTTGTTAGCCTATTCAAACTATACCTTCAATATCAAATACATTTTAACTTAAAGCAATAAATAAATGTGTTTTAACTTTTTAAAAGTTACTTGTGTTGGGTTTGGGAACAAAAAATGAGCTCAAAGGTGTGAAAGAGTACCTCTAATGCCACATATCAAACCAAACTTTCTGCAAGGTTTTCATTTTCTATTTTCTTGACAAATTTAATCTCAAATGTAACCCAGCAAACTTGTCAGAACTGTCAAGCAACACTTTATATATTTGGAAATTTCAGTACTTTTATTGAGTTTTCTATCATTGTCAAGAAAAACAGACACCATTGTTTGTTCTTTTGTTCTTTTTTCATTCTTTTCTTATTTTTTAAAATGCAACATTTATTTTATTTAAAATTGCTGTAAGTGAACAGCCTTCTTTGCCTGCTTGAACATTTGTAAAGCATTAAAATAGAATTACATGTTTTATTTTCACTTAACGTAATCAATTTCAGAACACAAATTGCAAAGTCATACGAGCTTGGAAAGAAAAGCGACTGGACTTCTTTAGGTTTAGCAAATGGTGGAGAGTCCCAGATTCTAAGCCCTATGGGAGTGTCCCCAAGACGGTCAGCCCCACAAGGGACATTGGAGAAAAAAATGAAAATGAACTTTTGTGAGATCTCGCAAAAGATCCCACTAGTTTTTGATAGCGGTTCTGTTTATGTCCGTACAGAAGGGTCCATGGAGTAGACATGGAGGATTTAGAGCGTTTCGTGCAGTCAAGAGAGATCCCACAAGAGGACATCATACACATGCAACAAGACAAAGTTACGGAGCCCCGCAAGAGATCTTGGAGAGGTTTTGCAAGATGAAGTTTTGCAAGATCTTACAAAACTTCATCTTCATTATTTTTTCTCCAATCTCCCTTGTGGGGCTCCGTATGGATTTCCTATCTACCACCTCTGTTCAAAGATGATCGTTCACAGTTGACATAGATGGCTTCTTTCACTTCTCTTTCAAATCATCTGTCTTCTCTGTCCCAAAATGTGAACATTGACATCCTCAAAAGAGTGACTTTTTTAATGGTTTTATTGTTTATAGATAAGAGTGGTCATCATTTCTTCTTTATTTCCTCTTCTTTGTTTTAGTATAGGCCTGTTAAACTTCTTAAACTTTCATTTCTGAAAGGTCCATTTCTGAAAGGCACAATATCTCCTTTCTTTGCTTTGCAGATAACCTATAGGTATATTTACCTATGCAAACTAACAGTTATGCTTCTGCTCAGGCACTGGTGAACTGTCTGTCCTTCTAAATCTGAAGTAATCTGTAATCGGCAGCAGGCTGCACAACATGTAGCAGTTCAACTTTTGACCAGGAAAAAAGTGATGAATGCGCCCATAAAATTTTTTATTACTTGTTTCAAAGAGTCTCAATGTTTTGGTGTCACAATACTCAACTGAACTTCTGAAACCCCACATGTGAGAGCACTTAGGTTTACGAGTTAACTGTTCTTGAATATTCCTAAATCCAAGCTTAAAAACAGAGGCAATAGAAACTTTTCAGTGGTTCCTTAATTAGGAAGGATCCTTTCACACAGGAGCTGCCCAGTCTAGCAATCTTTTTTTAAATTGTTAAGAATCTACTTATTCTGACTTGTTTTCGGGTCTTGTTGAGCAGGGTGCCCTGGCTCAACCAGACCTGATCATTTTTGGGGTAGGGTTATTGTTGATTTAGTGACTGTAGTGTACTTCTATTTTTTTTTTATCCTGTACAACACTGGGGTTTTTAAAGTTATTTAAAATGTGCTATAGAAATGAATTTTGAGTTGACTTAAATCTAAATTGTTCTTTTAGTTTATTTTCAAATGTAAATCTGTGAACTAATATTCAACATTTCTATATTAAAAGTTTGACAAAAGTGTACTTAATTTTATCTGAAAATTTGGGAGCTGACACCCACTACTCAAAAAAATATAAAAGTCTTGGATTTAGAAGAACAACAGATTTAAAACATTAAATTCAATAGTATTATTCAACATACAAAATGAGACAGCATTAATTTATGTTGCCTGAAAATAAAACTAAAGTCTCTGTTTTTTCATTCTATGAGGTAAAAAAAAAAATCATGAAATTTAGTTATACTACACATAGGCACGAATCATGAAATGACGACTGTCATTTTGAACCTTTGCTGACTTAAAAGGAAAAAGAAAAGAGAGAATAATTCCTACCTGGAATTTTTCTTGCCACAGCAAATCCTTTTTCTGTTATCATAGTTTGCACTGGCACTAAGTTTTGCCATGTATCAAACGTCCCTAGCAGTTTTAGTCCTTTAGCACAGGGGAGCCACCTCCCAGCTAAAGACTTCCTCTCTGCATTTTTCAGAGTAAAAGATGTTTCAAACAGAAATCTTTTTCACACTTGATCTGTGGCCATTGCAAAAGTGTAATTAATAAATACATACTGATGAGGTCTTATAGCAAACAGAAATATTTTTTTATATTGAACAGGCAATTGCAGTATTATTGCCCTGCAGACTTGGCACCAAGTCTGCAACTTATCTAGCCAGCAGGAATGAGTATACAAGTATTAATAAAATTTACATGCTTTTATTCTTAAAAGATAAGCTTTACAGCCAGATGCAGAGGTGGTACCAAGTCATTGTTTTGCAAGTCTTAACTAAGTCTCAAGTCTTTATCCTCAAATCAGAGTTAAGTCTAGTAAAGTCGGGGAACTCTGAAGTCAAGTTCCAAGTCTGAAACTTTGAATTTCAAGTCCTTTTGAGTCTTTTTTTAAACAATGTTGCAATTATATGTGAAATGTAAATAGACCATGTGCATGTGTTCTTTTGTAAATCTGCGTTTATCTCAACACATGATGAAAGAAGTTAATTTACAAAATGTACACAAAGTAATTCTGAAATTGAACCTCTATAATGTACAGCTCAATTAATCTTACCTGCAAGAATATTCTTCCTTTAAACTTTAAATTCACAGAATAAACATTCAATGAAAAATCCAAAACCAGAACTTCCTGTTCAGACAAAAAGTGCTGAGATTTCCACAGTACAAAACAAAGAACCATTGCAGTAAATGTAGTGCAGTGTGATAAGCATGTCCTGTCTCTCTTATCTAGTCTCTGTGTGAACATGTGTTTTGTAATATGTCTTGATGCATGTCAAAGGAGTTTGCAAAGAAAAGCGTCTGGACTTCTTTAAGTTGCTTGAAGACGTTTCACCTCTCATCCGAGAAGCTTCTTCAGTTCTAAGGTCAAATGGCCGAGAGTCCCAGATTTAAACCCAGTGGGAGTATCCCCCCAAGGAGGGACAAAGGACCCCCTGGTGATCCTCTAATCACATGCGCCCAGGTGTGAAAGCGGGTGTGGGACCTAATCAGCCAGGGTTTCGGGTGAGCTCATTGTGAAACCTGGCCCCACCTTGTCATGTGAATTCCTGAGGTCAGATGGCCCAGGATGTGAGTGGGCGTTAAGGCGTCTGGGGAGGGAACTCAAAACTGGATTATAGATGGCAGACAGTTGGTGTCGTAAACCACCGCCTCTGTTCAAAGATGGTCGCTCACAGTGGACATAGATGGCCTCTTTCACTCCTCTTTCAAACCATCTGTCCTCTCTGTCCAAAATGTGAACATTGGTATCCTCGAAAGAGTGTCCTTTATCCTTAAGATGCAGATGGACTGCTGAGTCTTGTCCTGTGGAGGTGGCTCTTCTATGTTGTGCCATGCGCTTGTGAAGTGGCTGTTTGGTCTCGCCAATGTAGAGGTCTGGGCATTCCTCGCTGCACTGTACAGCATACACCACGTTGTTAAGTCTGTGTTTTGGAGTTTTGTCTTTCGGGTGAACCAGTTTGTGTCTGAGTGTGTTGCTGGGTCTGAAGTACACTGGGATGTCGTGCTTGGAGAAAACTCTCCTGAGTTTCTCTGATACACCGGCTACATAGGGGATGACAACGTTGTTGCGTCTGTCTTTCTTATCCTCCCTCGCTGGTGTCTGATCTTCTTTTCTGTGCCTCTTTGCTGACTTTATGAACGCCCAGTTCGGATAACCGCATGTTTTCAGTGCTTCCTTTACATGTGTGTGTTCCTTCTTTTTCCCTTCAGGCTTAGAGGGAACATGTTCTGCCCGGTGGTGTAGGGTCCTAATTACTCCAAGTTTGTGTTCCAGAGGGTGATGGGAGTCAAAGAGGAGGTACTGGTCCGTGTGTGTGGGCTTCCGGTAAACTTCAATATTGAGTTTGCCATTCTCATCAATGTGCACAGCGCAGTCCAGGAAAGGCAAACAGTTATCCTTTGTGTCTTCCCTGGTGAACTTGATGTTTTTATCCACGGCGTTAATGTTAACAGTGTTTAAACTTTAAAATCACTTCATTACATTTTCTATTCCTAACATAGAAATTATATCAAATTTGGATTTCTCAGTTAGGCCCATCATTAGAATCATTTTTCTATCTCATATTTCCTTATTCCAGTTAAAACTTAAACATACTTGTATTTAATACACCTGATTATATTCCAATCAGCTCTAAACATAATAATAATTCAGTGTTTAACCATTACAACATTTTTTACATTCAAAATCATGTCAAGAGCAGTCCAACATAGTGCTTTACTGGGAATTCAGCCACATTAATGCAAGCTAACCTGTTTATTCCGCACAAAACTACCCAGTACTTTCATGAAACATTTGAATAACACAACGTTAGTACAGCTCTGTTTGTTTTGCAGGTTTCTGAAAATCTAATATGTGATTAAAATAAGCTTTAAATTTACAGTTAATCAAGCGTCACCGAGCAGTCCTTACCTTAAACTATAACCTCTCTTCTTTCTCTTTTTCCCGTCTTTCTTCCTATGTCTATCTCCATCTCAGAGTAAGGTTAGCTTTCTTTCTTTTCTCTCCCTGTGAAACACAGCAGCTGAGCCTTTTAGCTAGCAGATACACTATACGACAAACTGCACACAAACAGTTTGTGTGTTTGCTGATGTTTGTTGAGCTGATAGAAACATTTGAAATTAGCTGCCATTGGAAAAAAAGGCACTCGCTTCATGCTCCCTCCTCTTCTGTAGCACTAGCTAGATGCTGAAGGACCATGATACCATGATATGTAATAAAAATCAGAATTCATATAGCCTCTTTTAAAAACACATGGCACATTAATTTGGAATTAAGATTGTTTTTTAAAACATAAATAAGTAAAACTAATAGCACTATAACAACTATGCTAATGCCACTAAAATCACAAATGTGGTGCTGCAAGCACATGGATGCTGTCACTTTTTCTCATGTAATTACATGGCCCGAGTGCTTTTATTCTACATAAAAAGTATGGAATGTGTGAATTTAGACACCAAAGATTTGTCATTGCATGAGATGAGGCATGGTTGAATGTCTCAAGGCTCAAGTTCGCGTTGCTGCATAATCAGTGTTTTGAAGTTCACATTGCCAGTTCAGGATAATTGTAAGCTTGCATAACCGTGAGATGAAATAAAATATATATATATATATGATTACACAGGTCTCCAATCAAAAAATTGCACAGGATTTTTTGACTGTTTCTTATAGATTTTTACTCAACTGGGAAAAATATTTTTAGAATTCCATTTCGTCAGGTTTTGACTATCAGTTATTAGAATTGTCTTTTATAATAGATAATTAACTCTCCACCTAAACTAACTCTATCAGTGCATTGTGTCTCAGATATTTCTCCAAGCAGTAGATAGCAATGGGATCTCTGTCTGCATCAAACTTATTAGCAAAAAGGTGATGCTGTTCAATCAACCACTGCAGGTCTCCAGCACCATACACACATATTGATCTGACATGGTGGCCTTTACATTCTGGGTATACTGCTTGCAGAGAACCCTCTGACCCCTCGTGCCCCTGCCACTTCACCATCCGTGCAATTGCATTGATGTCTGTCATGTCAAATTTACGGTTGGGCCACGTTGAGCCAGGAACACCAGGTATTCGCTGTATTGTTGCCCACAGAAACTCATCAGGACTGTAGGTGTCTTTGGCCCACTCAATGAGGGCCTGTATTCGCTTGTCTTCCAAAACACTGCGAACGTAACCTCGGTTGACCACAATGTAGGCATTTCCTGATAGTATGGGCAGATTGAAGGGAGCTGGATCCTTTGTTTTTCCTGTTCGCTGGGACAATTGAAAAGTTAATGTGATCGTAAGTCTGAAATAATGTTTTTTACAATAGCAAAGTAAATTGATAATAACTACATGATACATTATTTAAAAAAATACCCAAAAGATGTACCTGGATTTTTCCATCAACTACTTCATAAGCATTAGTTACCCGTTTCTTCTTTTCTTGAGGCATTTCCTCCGACTCCAAACTGTTACCTCCTTTTAGTGAACGCAAAGCTTGCACAATTTCCAAGTTAGTTTTTAGAGGGAAATCCTGACCACAGAGGTTGATGAAGTATTTCCATGTCGTACTGGTGTTATAGAGATCAGCCATGCAGTTAAGATCAGCCTGTACACGTGTCCAGCCAGCATAGACCACATTCACAGCCTTGCTGACCATGAACACATTTGGGAAACAGGAAGTAATGGCCTTGATGGCAGCAAAGACTGAGGCTGGTGATTTTCTGTCCACATGGACACAATAAATATTTTGAGGTGCGTAGACAGCTCGCAGTAGTCGCTCAAAGCTGTGAACCTACAGATAAAAAGAATTTAGTTCTCTTTGTAAAATGTTTTTGCTGGAACTGTTTAAATGAACACTAATGGTAGTTTGTTTTGTTTTTTTCAGAAAGTTCCAGAAAAGTTGGGACTTTCTTTAAATTTGAACTAAATCAAAAATAAGACTTTCAAATCAAATGAGTCAATATTTTATTCAAAACAGAACAAACATAACAAATGTTTAAACTGAGAATTTATATTTCATCCACTTTCATCCACTAAAGCTCATTTTAAATTTGATGTGTGCTAGAAGTCCCAAAATAGTTGGCACAGGGGCAACAAATGACTGAAAATGCAAGCAAGTTAAAAAATATTCAGCTGGTAGAACATTTAGCAAGTAGTTAAGCTGACTCATATCAGATCTATAACATGATTAGCTATAAAATGGATGTCCTAGAGAGGCAAAGTCTCTCAGAAGTAAAGATGGACAGAGGCTCTCCCATCTGAAAGAGTATGTAAAAAAAAAAAATCGTGGAATACTAACATCATCAAAAGATTCAGAGAAACTGGAGATGTCTCTGTCATAACGGACAAGGCCAAAGACCGTTATTGGATTCCTGTTAAACGAGTGGAGTACAAAATATGGTTATACGCAGATGAGATACTTTTGACCTTGTCAAATCCAGACTCTAGTCTTCCCAAACTGATGATGCGCCTTGAACAGTTTAGCCAATTCTCGAGTTACAAATTAAATATACACAAAACCCAAACTCTAACTTACAACTATGTACCAAAAGAAAACATACGTAAAATGTATGATTTCAAATGGAATACTAACAAACTGACATATCTTGGAGTCACCATACCAAAGAATTTCACAGAAATGTATAACTTAAATTATAATGCCATCACACAAAATATAAAAGTGGACTTAGGAAGATAGGAACCTTTGACAGTTGGTCTGTATGGTAGAATAGAAATTGTGAAAAGGAATGTTTTACCCCGTCTGTTGTTTCTTTTTCAATCCCTGCCAATTAAAATTCCCCCAAAACAATTCAATGAGTGGAAAAGAATGATCTCACAATTTATTTGGCAAGGTAAAAGACCCAGGGTACGACTTAAGACTCTACAGTTACCAAAGGACTAAGGTGGATTATCCTTACCCAGCCTGGAGGACTATTACAATGCAGCACAGATTCTGTATTTGGTTAGACTATGTGATAACAGATATGAAGCAAAATGGAAGATTTGGAACTTACTCAGTTAGATATACCTCTACAGTCTTTACTGGGTGATATAAGTCTACAGAAAAAAAAAACATATGTCTAAATTGCAAGAGTGCACCAAAGTAGCTTTAAATATATGGATGTAACAAAGTAAAAAATTCAATTTGGAAAGGAAAATGCGAATACTAAGGTGGGTAGGATATGATACAGGTTTCACACCGGCACATTTGGATGGGGTGTTTAGAGAATGGACTTGGAAGGGTATTACAGCATACTGTAAAATCTCAACCAAAATAGAAATGGACAGCTTCCTACAACTCAGTGAAACTTACAGGTTAAATAAAACAGACTTTTACAGATACTTACAATTGAGACACCATTTTAATAAAAATATTAAAGTTGCAAGGGAGGATTCTGAGGATGGGGGCCTCATTGACATGTTTGTCGACACCTATAAAAGTAAAGTACATAAAAGGCTGATCTCGAAACTGTACTCATGTTTACAATCATACAGGACGCACTCAACCCAGTATGTAAAGAACAGATGGGAGAAAGAAGCAGATATCACACTCATGTATGAAGATTGGTTAAATATTTGTAAAACAAACAGAAGTACCTCTAGCTCCCCTCTTTGGAGGGAATTTTCCTGGAAGAATAGTATTAGATTTTTCATTACACCTAAGTATAAATCATTTCAGAATAGCAAACCTGAATCTGGTAACTGCTGGAGGCAATGTGGCAAGACTATGGCTGACCACTACCATATATTCTGGGACTGTCCAGCTATTAAATCTTATTGAGCCAAAGTACTACTGAGGATTAAAAAGGTAATGGTTTCGAGATTGAGTTTGCTTTGCTACAATATATTTGGGAAATGTACCAGTTGAGATAAGTACGAAAGATAAATACTTTTTTAAAATATTCCTGGCACTAAGTAAAAAAGCAATAACTAGAAGATGGCTGAACAAGGACCCACCAACGGCTACAGAATGGTCAGCCATAGTAAAAGATATTTGTGAAACAAAAAAGATGACCTTTTCTCTAAGACTCTGTAAAGACAAATTTCAAAGATATTGGTCGAAATGGTTTTCGAGTATGCAAAAGGATTGTGAATAATGTGGGAAAATGATCTTATTCATTCCCTTCCCATTCTCTTTTCTGGTGCTCAACTGATCTTAATTCATTTTGATGCTGAATGGACAAGTGAATGGACATTTGTGTAGACATGCACAAAAATACGCGAAAGGGTATACATGCATGAGTATGCATGCATGCATGTGTAGATATGGATTTTGTATGTATATATAGATATGCATGTAGATACTTGAAAGTGTGTGTGTGTGAGTATATAGACGTGGGTGTAGGTGTATATATAAACGCGCAAGATGCACTGTGTACCTCTAAGTGGAAAAATTACATTTTAGTAACTTCACATAGCCCTGGATGAATCCCCCCCCCCCCCTTCCATTTTTTTTATTTAGTTGTTCACTTTTCACTTTTCTTTTTTCCTTTTTTCCTTTTTTCCCTTGTTATGTCTGCGTAAATGTTAATGTTAAATGGATTACACAGCACTCTTTTCCTGTTTCATATTTTAGGCTATCCCCTCTCTATTTCTGGCAATTCCACGCATTGCCGGGAACCCAAAAAACACATGCAGTAAGAGGCTTGAATGTAAGCATCCTGTTAATGTTGATGGCGTCAGTCACACAATGGTCCTGGAGCCAGCACAACACAGCCAGCAGTGCACAAGCAGGAGTGCATTTCTTACTTTAAAATTCTGACACCACTTCACATTTAAAGAAAAAAGGGATGTGCCACTTTAGTATCTTCGATGTACTATTGCTTTGTGATTTCTTACTATTAATGAAGGCTGCATTACAACCTGCTAGGTGCAAATAATCATGTGCAGTTCTAAAGGCAGACAGGAAGAAAACATTACTGATACAGAAACACTTTCTATACAAGATCACTGCAAAAAGTGCAGCCTTACCTAGTGTCCACCCAACTGTTACTCATTTTATATTAAGATATAAAAATCTAGTTGGTATTGCTTTCAGAACTGCACATGATTATTTGCAGCTATCAGGCTGTTAATGCTATCTATCAAGTCTAACAGTCTGCGGTCTATGAACTAACCTCAGCTAACGCCAGCTAGCAATGTTAGCTCGGTGGCAAGTAGCCTTTAGTAGCAGTTATAAATCACTAGGGATGCAACGATACCAATTTTTTCAAACCGATCCGATACCGATACTTGGATCTGAGTACTTGCCGATACCGAGTACAAAAACCGATACTTCTACCACACACAAGTTAAACTTAACCAGTAGTAAAGAAACGACCCCAGACAACTCTTTAACACAAACGAAACGTTTACTGAACGTAAGGGCAGAGACAAATACTGTACAACACATCCCTTTTTTAAACTCAAATGATATTCCAATTCCTTAACCAAATGAAATACACTGTATAAATGAAATAATTCCCTTTCAAATTATATTAAACAACCCAACTTATGTTATCACCTTTTGGTAAGTGACTCACTAATATACACTCCAAAACACGTTTTATAAATCCACTAAACACACAATATTCACACATCAGCTCCACACACTCACATTCACACTTGTTGCAGGCCTGTTTGCTGCTCACGCCGGACGATGGAGAAAAATCCTCTTCTCCCCAGTAAGAGCACAAAAGTCTGACTTACAGTTCAGCTGATCGGTAGATCGCCGTGCACCAGTCCCACACTAAATCCACTCCCTGCGGACCGATGCTGTCTCTGCTACAGCGCGTTAGCCCGTCACTGTCCAGCTCTCCGACAGTCCATAGCGGCTGCCTCCTTGGCGAAGCCAAGCAGTCCGGGCTAGCCTTTAGCCTCGGCGATCGTAGCTGGAAACACAGCACGGTGGTGCGACCATTGAAACAAAAAGTCACTTCACCCACACTCTGTTGTGAAGCTCTCACACGGTCAGTTTTCTAGTCACACACTCTTTTGTGCTGGTTAACCTCAGTAAAACTAGCCGAGTCTCTCACTTTGGTTCAGCTAACCTCGTTCATCTCTCCATGCCGTTCTGTTCTCCTCCTCCATTGCAACAGATACACAGGTCCCGTTTTATGCTACCTTCACGGGCCTCCAGAAAATGAGAACTCTGAAAAATATTTTAACTCCCTTCAGAGTTACATACCATAAAATAATACTTTTATGATTAACATAACAGTTTGATTGCTCTAATTACCTGTATTTACCTTGCGACATATTACAGGGCAAATTACATTCAGGGTAGAGTTACATCACATAACATCAACTGTGAACACCTTATGTTACCGTGGCGTTTAAGTCCATGGGAATTATGAGTATCCACTCCCAAATTCCCATACGGGCTACATTAGTATCGGTTCATGGTATCGGTTAACTTTTACGAGTACGAGTACGCACACATTTTACAGTATCGGCCCCGATACCCGATACCAGTATCGGTATCGGTGCATCCCTATAAATCACACAGCAATAGTACATTCATGTAGTTGTAAAAAGCATGATAATATCCTAAGTAATCCAAAGTATTCAGAATAGGTTACTCACATTGAGTAACTTAATGGAATAGGTTACATTTTGAGCCATGTATTCTGGAATCTGTAGTGGAATACATTTTAAAAGTAACCTTCCCAACATTGGTCAAAGATGACCACAGCTGTGAACCTATCAGGCAAGAATGGGACTGAATTCCAAAACTAAAACTCCTTTCGAAAAGAAGAAGAGACACTACACTATGGTAAACATGCCCCTGTCCCAACTATTTTGTGATCTGTAGCAAGCATCAAATTTGAAATGAGCTCATTTCTGCATAAAATTCTACAATTTCTAAGTTTAAATATTTGTTATGTTCTTTGTGTTCTGTTGCAAATAAAATATTGGCTCATGTGATTTGAAAGTCGTAGTTTTCATTCTGTTGAAATGAAAAGAACGTCCCAACTTTTCTGGAATTTGGGTTGTATATCCTCCTGAGACCTAGCCTCTTCATTCATGTCTTCTAATGGACATTTGTTTTTGCTCTACTTGACTTATTTGAGCTACCTTACTAAGTCCCGATGTGCTCAATAGAGGACATTCTGACCTTTTCTCTTTTAAAAAAAAATTAAAAGATACGTTGTTTTCCTTGGTTCTTGGGATATAAAAGACTTTTCTTTTTGTTTGTTATTAAAAAGGTGATCTAAAACTTGTTAAGCACTGTACATTTGATCAATTCCACTGCAAAGTTATAGAACATACATATAGAACATGCATACCTTGTGATGTACAACCATAGAGTAAGCCAAAGGAAACTCCTCTTCTTCCTTGCTTAATGGGAATGTTATGTATTTCCTGGTTAATTTGAATTTCCTGTAAATTCACGGTTTTGAAGGAGCAATGTTGCTTTTAAAGGTCATGTATTTAAATCATGATTAAGAGTTAAATAATTACTGAAACCTGTGATTTAAAACAACAAACCTGCAGTCTTGGGCTGCATGGATATAATACTCATCAGGAATATGAATATTCTTCTGGAAGTCTTTGGTGATGGTCAGTAGTTTGGCTTTCTGCAATTCTTCCTTCTCTCCCTTCAGGATTGCTGAGCAGTTGCAAACTTTCTCTGGGAGCTCATCATCGTCAGTGTACTCTAGCCATTGATACTTGCGGATGTAGCCAGGACGTCTGCCTGTTTTCAGTTGACTAAATCGGGAAAGAATCAATAGTGATCCCAGTACAGTGCTGAACTGCAAAAATCGTAGCAGCCAGCCACGTGTTAAGTACCGCATTATTTACAGTAAGAGGTAAATCTCAAATCTCAATCTCAAATACAGTAATATTAAAGCATGTGAGAGCTGCTAAAAATGTCTGACAGACACCTCTGGAACCCTAAAATAATAGTGATTAATGTTTGATAATGTGTAGACAAGTTCCTTTCATGAAGGTATCCTGATCAGTCCATCTGTTACAGCACCTGAAACCAGGAAGTAAAATGAGGAAAAACACATACATGTGTTGTTCTTATTTTAATATAGCTGTAATTTTTTATCAAGTCCACTTAGAGCTAGAAATTACCAATTTCTGTTTTAACTATAATATCCTAATCAAGTACAATTCAACTTAAAGCAATAAATAAATATTTTACCTTTTTAAAAAATGCTCGTGTTTTGTTTGAGAACAAAAAACAAGCTCAAAGATGTAAAAGAGTACCTCTAATGCCACATATTATAACCAAACTTTCTGCGAGTTCAGATTGTCTTGAGAAATTTCACCTGAAATCCATTTCTACCAACCCAGCAACTTTGACTAACCTGTCAAGCAACACTTTATATGTTTGGTAATCTCAGTGTTTTTAACATCGTAAAACTAACTGGACTCATTTTCCTATCAATGTACAGAAAAACAGACAAATATGACCAAATTCTTCATTTGGTATCTGTACATTATCTTTGCAGCAGTCTTTTTTTCTTTTTTATCTTGTTTATTTTTTAAGAAAGAAAATTAATTTTTATTGCTGAAAGTCAGCAGCTTTATTTGCCTGCTTGAATGTTTGTGAAGTAATAGAGTTACACATTTTATTTTATTTTATCTCTTTGAATTTTTGAACATAAAATAGCAAAGACACCAACCTTTGGAGTATTTAAAATGAGTGGCTATTGTGCAACCACATTTTATTCACTATTTTAGGAAATGCTTCTACTTCTCCATGCCAACAGAAATGATTCCTGCTTGAAAGATTTGCCAGGTCATCCCTTTCAAAATATCTTTTTTGATGCTCATGTATAACTAATGTTTCCATTAGTTATACATGAGCGTTCATCATTTCTTCCCTTTTTTCCTTCTCTTAGTAAAAGCCTGTGAAATATTTCCCCCCATTCTCTTCTCTTTATATGCTTCCCTTTTGGTCCATTTCTAAAAGGCGTAATATCGCCTTTCATTGCTTTGTAGATGGTCTGCCTATGCAAACCTACAGCTATGCTTCTGTTGAGGCACTGGTGAACTGCCTTAGAGATCTACAATCATGATTAGAGATAAACTTCCTCAGTCTGAACTGTCAACAGTCATTGGCTGCAGGTTGTACAAATGCAGCAGCTCAACTTTTGACAGGAAAGAAAAGGAGTGACTACATTGTACCCATAATTAAAAACTGTTATTACTTGATTTGAAGAGTCTCAATGGTTTGGTGCCACAATACTTAACTTTTGAAACCCTAGACTCCTGCCAGAGGACTTAGGTCTATGAAGCAACTGCTTTTGAATATTCCTAAATCACGGATTAAAAAACATGCTCTTTGGCATGATCTGTTCACATAGGAGCTGCCCAGTTGCTCAGTGATTTTAAAACATTGTTAAAAATCTACAGATTTTTGCTTGCTTTCAGGTCTAGTTGAGCAAGGTTCAACTACACCTGATCATTTTTAGTGTATATTACTTGTTGATTTAGTCATTGCTGTATATAGTGTACTTTTTTGTACATCCCATACAGCACTTTGGTTAACAAGGTTGTTTAACGTTGTTTAAATTGTGCTATAGAAATGAACTTTGACCTTATGTAAAATCTAAAATATCTAAAATCTAAAATATTCTTTAAGTTTATTTCCCAATGTAAATCTGAACTGATATTCAATACTTCCATATTAAAAGTTTGATAGAAGTCTATTTAATATGCAAACTTGAAGCTGCCACTGCTGCAAAATATAAAAATCTTTGATTTTAGAACAAGAACCAACATAAAAGTTTAAATTCAGTAGTTTTAGGACACATACGAATGACAGCAAGAATTTTTGTTGCCTGAAAATAAAACTAAAGTCCCTGCTTTTAAATGAAACATTCTGTGAGGTAAAAATCGTTACATTGTCTGTCGTGTAACTAAATCATTAAATTTAGTTACACTACAAACAGACACAAATTATGAAATGATGGCTGTCATTTTGAACTTTAGCTGACTTAAAAGGAAAAATAAAAAAGAGAATACTTCCTACCTGGAATTTTACACAACAAATTCTTTTTCTGTTATCTTAGTTTGCCCTAGCACTCCTTCTAAGTCTTCTGATGTCTCAAACCTTCCTGGCACCTTTTAGTACTTCAGTACAGGTGAGACACCTGCCAACTGGAGACTTCCTGTAAGCAGTTTTCAGAGTAAAACTGTTTTTAACAGACAAAACACACTTCAGGATGTGCAGCGATCAAAAGAGTTAAGCATACTAAAAAAATCTTATAACAGAAACATTTTAATATAGAACAGACAAATGCAGTATTATTTTCCCGGAGACTTGACATCAAGAGTTCAACTTATTTAGCCAGCAGGAATAAGTATACAACTATTAATAGAAATGACATGCTTTTATTCTGAAAAAATAACCTTTACAGCCAGATAGTTCCCTGTCCATACATAAAAATGACACTATCTTGATACAGTAAATACACCTGAAAATAGGACAGAAGTATCCCAGCAATTTCACCCTGAGACGGTACAATTAGCAAAAGATTGGAAAACCATGTCTTGAGAAAGCCTCCTGTCTCTAAAAAGAACTAAGCAGCACAGCTTAGATTTGAACAGCTGCTTCTAAATAAACCACAAGACTTCTGGAAAAAGTCATGGCAGACAAATTCAATTCAAGTTCATGTTTGGTCTAATAGCCACAGGACCTGGGCATCTAACTGAAGAAAAAATTCTCCACCGCGATGGGAGAGACTGCTCAAAATCATACAGGGGAGACCTTTTTCTCACCTTCACTGTACATGTCTAAAAACCTTAGTAGGTTACCACAGTAGTTTCCTGTCTGTCATCACCTCATTAATGGCAGAATTACACTGTCTTCCCATTTGCCAGAATCCATTTTAGGATTTCATTGATTACTTTGGAATTATTTCACGGCATGACTCTAAAAACTGTTGGGGGGCGGGGGGCGGGGTGTCCTTTTAACATTTTATCACAAAAAATAAATACATTTCCGATTAGACCACCACCATCATCTCCCCATTTCAAAGGTGTAAAGATGTTTTAAATGTTTTATATCATCTTCCCAAAATTTTACTCTTTCCTTATTTGTCGTGTATTTGCATTTGTTTTGCTTAAAGATACACACGGGTCTGTATTGGTTATAGGATCTATCCATTGCTTACATTTTGGAATTTAAATGTATTTTCATATTGAAATATTTAATCAGATTTTTCTTTAAACAAAATTAATTACCCAGCAGCATACTGCTAGATTGTAAATTTCAGATTACAAAACTGTTAGGTCTACAAGGGCCCTAGTTTGGTAATGGATAGGCCTCGAGCTGCCCTCTTGTGGTCTGTTTCATTCAGCAAAGGATGGTGACAAAACTCAGACCTTAAAGACAATTGGTTTAAAATTTTAAAAGACTAACCTGACCATTTTTATTTTTAGTTTAGTTAAATAAAATGTTTTTCCACACCAGTTTCAGGTTTTAGTTTAGTTATATATAGTAACTATAATAACCTTAGAGAGAAGGTAGTGGACTCTTTATCCAGACTATCAGAAGATGCCTGAGGAGTGGAGAAAATGCTTGCTGGTACTGATTTTTGAAGAACTGGGATAATCTGCAGAGCTGTAATAACTACAGAGGAATAAAGTTCATAAGCAATACCATCAAGCTGTGGGAAAGAGTTCCTGAAGCTAGGCTAAGACGAGAGGTGATGAACAGTGAGTGACAGTATGGCTTCATGCAGAGAAAGAGTGCTACAGATGTGATGTTTGCTTTTAGAGGGTTAATGGAGAAGTGCAGAGAAGGTTAGAGAAGAAACTCGAACTGTGTCATTGTCGATCGAGAGATAGCATATGATGGGTGCCAAGCGAAGAATTGTGATATTGCAGGAGGAAGTCAGGAGGGACAGAGACGTACGTGAGGGTGGAGCAGGACATATGGCAACACTTTCAACACTTTGAGCTGATCTTTCCCAAGTATTACAAGAAATATGCCTGTAAATAATGAAATATGTCACTTGTATAATATTCACAAATCAGGTGGGGTTTTTTGGGGGGGATAAGTATTAATACCTGGGGTCAACCATCCAAAGCAACAGACAGTACACGAGGTTAAGAAGGCAGACTGAAGCGGTTGGAGATAAGTGGCAGGGGCAATGACTGTATAAAATATAGCATATTTCTAAAGTCACTGGTCAGGAGGGACTTGTGACAGAAAAATAGCAGCAGTGGATATATTGGAGAAGTTTATTTTGATACTAATACTAACAGGAGTATAAAAAATGGACATGGAGAACCATAGTACAGCTTTTATGTATAAACATGTGGTTGCTCATTACCTGGCATCCCAAACCAGCAAACTCAAATTCATGTAGTTTTGACTAGTGGCATTAGTATAAAAAAAAGACTGCCAAGTCAACCCTCCTGATTAAAAACTAATCGAGCTGTCCGTACATCTCCTTAACTCCTTTGTCAGAGTATCTGTAATCGCTATATTTCCTACAGCACCTGAACGCAGCACATGGCTACTCGTCCGTCTTTGGTCACGCGGTCGGTGACATCAGACAAAGCGTTGGTGACGCAGATATGTGATGGTGCAACACATGTAATATAACCGGCTACCTGTGAGGATCTGGACTTCGTTTTCTCAGTCATACGCAGAGTGGATCTATCTGAAGCGGAGACTTCTGTCTGTCAGATCTGGTGTAAGCAGCACTTTTGGAGAAAACCGCTTAAGAAATTATTCGCTTCCAGTAAAGCTAACAGTTATTAGCGCTGATAGCATAGTAAGTGAACTTTCACGGTTCAACCTTAACCTACTCGAGGAGGACAGCATTATAGCTAAAGACTAATGTGAACTTTGAACTCCACAGGGGAAAAATTTCGGCATAAAGAGTGCGTTAGGTAACCGTGTAGTCTTGTCTGTTTAGCTAGCCGGACTTCCGTGTGTCGTTCGAGGTCATTCTGTAGCGCTCATTCAAGAGACCGCTTCTATCCCAGACTCTAGTCATGAAGAGCCTGCCGTACTTCTGTCGGGGAGAGGTCGTTCGAGGATTTGGAAGGGGAAGCAAAGAACTCGGTATTCCCACAGGTGAGTTGACTATTTTACCATTTGTATGCAGGGCTTTTAATTAAGCTTACCTAAACGCCGATTTACGCAAATAACGTAGTTGGAATTACAAAGTTGGAAACAACCGTAGACAAAGTTAACATTAGTGGTCTGATTTTATATAATACATGTACGTTATAGCACGTGTGATCAGTTACTCTGTTAGTCCAGCTGTTCTTTGTACTGGCTACCTGCCCCGTTACACACAAGTGAACTGCTCTGCACCTTTTACGTAAATAACGCACCGTTTTTTACCGCAATGTCACGATGATTCACAGTTTTTAATTACTTCATTTATCCTCACGTGTACTTTTCAAAACAAGCTCAGTTTTGGTTTTTACACCACCTATGAGTTTAAGATCTTTACACTTAACCAGTATCAGACCAATAGCTTTCAAACAACTAAAGGGGACTGCATTTTAAACATCTGTTGACCAGGCAGCGTTCAGCTTTTCTTTTTTTTTTTGCTGCCAGAAATGGCCAAATTAATAAACTGTGGGCTTTACTCTAAGAGATCAGAATGGAGCTCTGGGCAGCATGCAGTCACGGACAAAACCAGAACACATGAGTTTATATGGCCTTGAGCATTTTGCAAGATTTTTGGCTTAAAATCAAACTTGCATAGGATATTGGATGCGTTGAGGGTTTTTTGTAATAAATATTTTTCATATATTTTTTTGTCCTCCACAGAAGTTTCTCAAGCAGTTTGTCTCGTTTCACAGTACCAGTTTTTAATACACAGAAGTTAACGGATTAATCAAATGCTTTCTGCAAACATTTCTGGCCTTCATTATCATAAAAAGCAGTTGAACACTTCAGTTAAATAAAAAGTCTTCTTCTAGTTTGAAGTGATTTTGAGAAAATCACAAACTTCTTCCACAGCATCCTTTTTATTCCCATTATCTGATGTTTCCCTCTGACCTACAGCAAACTTCCCAGACTCCGTGGTGGACAATCTTCCAGCAGATATCAACACAGGGATCTACTACGGCTGGGCTTGTGTGGGTAATGGTGATGTCTACAAAATGGTGATGAGCATCGGCTGGAACCCTTACTACAAAAATACCAAGAAATCCATGGTAAGCACTTAAATGCCATAGTGTTGTGGCCATAAAAGATGTCCTTGATAGTAAAGGGTTAAGCTAATGATAATCTAGTTACAAGCGTCCATAGACTCTACAGCTTTGACAGGAAAATTAGATTTCACACAAACATATTTAAGCTGAATATGTGAACTTCTTTAAAAAGTCACCTGACTAAAGACGTGGGTAAATGTAGATTATTTTCTTTCCCCGTCAGTGTATATATAGAGAGAGTTTTCCAGCCATCACCATGTGTAATAATTCGGAAATGTCCTTTCCACAAAACACATAATGTTGCGCTCAACACCAAATCTTTGTACATGTGCAATGTGCCTGGTTTTAAAGAAAGCTGGTCTATTCCATCTAGCGACATACTTATTTTTGCTAATGAATAGGGATGCACCGATACCGATACTGGTATCGGGTATCGGGGCCGATACTGTAAAATGTGTGCGTACTCGTACTCGTAAAAGTTAACCGATACCATGAACCGATACTAATGTAGCCCGTATGGGAATTTGGGAGTGGATACTCATAATTCCCATGGACTTAAACGCCACGGTAACATAAGGTGTTCACAGTTGATGTTATGTGATGTAACTCTACCCTGAATGTAATTTGCCCTGTAATATGTCGCAAGGTAAATACAGGTAATTAGAGCAATCAAACTGTTATGTTAATCATAAAAGTATTATTTTATGGTATGTAACTCTGAAGGAGTTAAAATATTTTCAGAGTTCTCATTTTCTGGAGGCCCGTGAAGGTAGCATAAAACGGGACCTGTGTATCTGTTGCAATGGAGGAGGAGAACAGAACGGCATGGAGAGATGAGCGAGGTTAGCTGAACCAAAGTGAGAGACTCGGCTAGTTTTACTGAGGTTAACCAGCACAAAAGAGTGTGTGACTAGAAAACTGACCGTGTGAGAGCTTCACAACAGAGTGTGGGTGAAGTGACTTTTTGTTTCAATGGTCGCACCACCGTGCTGTGTTTCCAGCTACGATCGCCGAGGCTAAAGGCTAGCCGGACTGCTTGGCTTCGCCAAGGAGGCAGCCGCTATGGACTGTCGGAGAGCTGGACAGTGACGGGCTAACGCGCTGTAGCAGAGACAGCATCGGTCCGCAGGGAGTGGATTTAGTGTGGGACTGGTGCACGGCGATCTACCGATCAGCTGAACTGTAAGTCAGACTTTTGTGCTCTTACTGGGGAGAAGAGGATTTTTCTCCATCGTCCGGCGTGAGCAGCAAACAGGCCTGCAACAAGTGTGAATGTGAGTGTGTGGAGCTGATGTGTGAATATTGTGTGTTTAGTGGATTTATAAAACGTGTTTTGGAGTGTATATTAGTGAGTCACTTACCAAAAGGTGATAACATAAGTTGGGTTGTTTAATATAATTTGAAAGGGAATTATTTCATTTATACAGTGTATTTCATTTGGTTAAGGAATTGGAATATCATTTGAGTTTAAAAAAGGGATGTGTTGTACAGTATTTGTCTCTGCCCTTACGTTCAGTAAACGTTTCGTTTGTGTTAAAGAGTTGTCTGGGGTCGTTTCTTTACTACTGGTTAAGTTTAACTTGTGTGTGGTAGAAGTATCGGTTTTTGTACTCGGTATCGGCAAGTACTCAGATCCAAGTATCGGTATCGGATCGGTTTGAAAAAATTGGTATCGTTGCATCCCTACTAATGAACATGTCAACAATTTGAGACATGTGTTAGTCAGGATGGATTTCCACAGATCTCCTCAGCAATTTATTTCTTTAATTTTTGTCTAGTTTACCAGATGGGAATTTCCCCTGCCTCAATCGTGCCCATTGTATATCAAAAAAGGATACTTTTTTGCATCCTCACACTGGGAAGAAGTTTAAAAAAACAGAATCTCTTGTAGAAAAGAAAACTGTATTCTACTTGTTAAAATGGCCATGTGGCTAGCATATGCAGGTAAAACTAATCAGATTTAAAAATAAGGATTTCTGAAGATAACAGCAGCATAAGAAATAGACATGAGAGCTCCAGTGTTTAGACATTTTAATGCGGCTGTCTGTCTTGTGCGTTACCTCCTCTCAAAAGAGGTGTAGATTCAGACCGATTATTGTTACAGAGGGACAGATATAGCTTTTGTGCACTACAGACTGAAAGCCCTAAAAGCTTGAACTGTTAAAATGCTTTTTGTGATCAATTATATGGTTTATTCTCTCTATTTTCATACTTCATGTGAGGTTGTTTCAAGTCTAAAAAGTGCCATGCATTCATCTAGTTTCTTTGTGAACTTTCCTTTTTTTCCCCATGTCTGTTTTTAATATTTCTAATAATGTTGTGCATAAAATCATTTTGACAGTATTAGTTTAAACTGTGTTTTGTTGTTTTTTGTTTTTGTTTTTCATCTGGATTGCAGATGGCTTGTAGATATTCTAAAGCTTATTACTGAATCGTCCATTTTTTTTCCCTCAGTATTTACTTTTTCTACCAAAAGTCCTTTTCACATTGACACTGTCCACTGCTGTTTGTGTGTGTTTTACATTAAGTTTTCATGCTGCATTTGCGGTATACAGTACTGTGCAAAAGTCTTTTGCCATCATTTGTCACTCAGTATTTTTGCTTTCAAGGACTCAGACTTTCTTATAGTCTTCTAAATGTTCTGTTAAGTTTTCTGGAGGTCTTTCAAACATTGGTTGCTTTTTCACTCATTGTCAGGCCCTCACCACTTTCAGAGGAATGTTTTTGTTTAAGCCACTTACAACTGACTTATGGGTCATCCAAGCATTAAAAAAAGACACAACTGAAGAAATTAACCAGTGTGATGTGTTAACACACAGTTTAGCAAACAATCAGTTTTAAATTGTATCTTTGGACACTTTGTTAATATTTGTTCCCATTTCTTTGTAAAATCTATAAAATAATTTCAACAAAAACAGTTTAACAAACAAAATAGTATTTATTTATTTTTATTTATTTTTTTTGTATCTTTGTACAAATGGAGAACCAACAGAATAGCAGATGAACCGTATTTAAAATAGGGAAAATAAATAAATAAAATAGGAAAAAAAATCAACAAAAACCTGACGCAGAACCTTGAGTTTGGACCTTTAGTTAATGCATCAACTGTTCACTGAAGCCTCAACAGAAATGGCCTCAATGGAAGGGTGGATGGGAAACTGAGAGAACCCCGAGGTATGCCAAAAAACCCAACATCTGGACTAAAAACTGGTTTCTGTGAGCACTGATTTAAAAACTTCAAATTCTTCAAATCATTATGTCCATCAAAGCAGTCTGGATATCGCATGTCCTCCACACACTGGCATTGATTGGCTTTTTATTTTGCAAGTCCTTTTTTCCCCCAGATGCGTCATAGGAGCGAATGCAACATTGTAACATTTTTCTAATACAAAAAAGCAATTCAGTAAATTATGGCTCTTATCTAACTTTATGCATTTTTGGTTATAGGAGACTCATGTGATTCACAAATTCAAAGAAGACTTTTATGGAGAAGTTCTCAGTGTGGTCCTTGTGGGGTACATCCGCCCAGAAAGAAGCTTTAACTCACTCGGTATGCCTTTTAGTTATGCTCATCTCAACACAGAAGTGATGTAGTGTGATGCCAGTAATGCCCTTTTAAAGTTTTGCTCAGTATTAATGAATACATTTCCATCATCCCTTTTCCTGTACTCTCATAACACTTTTCTCACCTTTTTGCACACCTTCGCTTCCGTCCTGACAGAAGCCCTCATTGCGGCAATCAACAGTGATATCGAGGAGGCCAAGATGAAGCTGGAGCTGCCAGAGCATCACAAGTTGAAAGATGACAACTTCTTCACCAGCACAGCCAACTCCTCTTCAGTCCTGCCCGCCACGCCCAGCCCGTCCACGTCACAGACTATTATGAACGGTCACTAACAGCTGGCTAAAACAGCAGTGCTGTGGATACACTCACACAGACCAGAATTAGACAAAGGTTTATGTAAATGCACAGCCTCGCTGTCACAATGCATGCACATGGACCTAATCATAAGCAATCTTTTTTTCTTTTTTTTTAAATTCTGTTTTTCTTTTATGTTGTCAGTGTCTCTTTGTAAAGAGCTGTTAAGCTTCCTGCCTGGTTTTGTCACACAGACTGATTATGTCTGCCTCTCAACGGTCCTGCTGTATATTTGGAATCGTTTACTAGAGAAGGCACTAAAAAACAGACCTTGGGATTAAGGTAATTGCAACCACTGCAGAGGCAGTTGTAAAATATTGTGTGTAAAAGGTACAAATAGACTATAAAGTGTCTGATCACTATTTATTTTGGTTGGAAATACATGACTTATCTTTTTTTCCTGCTTCAGCGACGGTTAAAGAGAAGGTCTGGGCATTATTATCTGCAACAAAAACACATTATGCAATCTGAGGCTTTTTGAAAGTCTTCAGTTTTTCTTGTTTTCTCCTTACGTGTCCCTCTTCAGAAAAGGAGGAAGTAAAAGGACTCTGCGCTAAAACTTTTACACTTGGCCAGAAATTCAGTTTTGTTTTGACGCAGGAAGAAAATGGTTAAGATGCTTATTATTTATTGAAAGATATGTTTACCTAAAATGTTTTAAGCGAAGGCTTCTTATTAATCTTTATTTTTATTTTATCTGGATTTAGGTATCACTTAACTGTCTTGTCAATGACCAGTCCTTTTAATCAGCAGTGAATTATAGATGAACACTAAGGCTGAAAAAGGCTTTAAGCACGTTGGGAATTTGTTCCCTTTAGCCTTTTCTTTTCAGTGTCGATGGCTTTGTTACAGATAGAAAAACACTGGCAGATGGAGATGCTAAAAGATCTTTTTAGTACAAATGGAAGTGTATAACACAAATGTATGAGAATTTGAACAGATAAAACTAAAACAAGCACACTATTCTTAGTATCTGCATTGGTTAGTTTAAAATATATTTATATTCAGAAACTGTTGTCAAAGCCCTGGCTGGTGTTAGCCGTGTGTGTGCGTGCGCGCGCGCCTGTTCAGCTTTTACAATGAAGTGTTTACTTTCATTCGAAGCTCTGAAGATTAGTTGAAGAAATGTGGAAGCCTGCTGATGTGATTTCAGCTCTTATAAACTCTTGTGTTACATGAGTTTATTAAAATGTTATTTAGAGAGTAAAAAAAAAAAAAGTGAATTTTAATGAATGCTGACATTTGTCGTGCACTCAGCTATTTTTGCTGGTGAGATGCCTTTTAGTTGATCCATTTGTAATGCGTGTAAAGGACTGAACTAATTAATTGTGCTGCTTTATCAACCCTATCAAAGATATAGTGATATCGGTAGATACACTTTTTTTTTTTTTTTTTCTTCTCCCCAGTCTAATCACTGCAGGGCGGTCTGCTGTTTTAGTCTCACATGTTGCAGTTATTTAGTCTAGTTTACACAGGGACCACAGATACTTGATGTAGAGTTCATTAAAGCGTATCCACCTTTATTTTCATCCATGTTTCATTAAATCCAATCATTTTAATTCAATTGTATCAAAGTTTTCTTTTCTACTTTTTACATGATGAAAACGAGAAACCCACATTAAACGATATGTAGCTGTCTGACCTGTTAATACTTTTTGCCACATTACATCTTTGGCTGATACAACCTGAATTTTGTACTGAACTCATATTAGCTTTTACAAATACGCACACATATACATGTTAATTCAGATTAAATCTGTTCTTAAACATATTTTCAAGATTAAAAGGCTTAATAAGGTGGCTGGTGAGTGTATGCAATCTTGACGTCCTCCATTGTCGCCATATTTTAACCACATGAAACCCTGAACTCTCAAATAATTGCAAGAAACTCATTTTTTGAAACTAGTCTTTTTTTCTTACATGAATATATGAATTTGCTTACATTAGTTTTATTTTAAGTTACTTGCTATGCTTGGCTTTTTTTTCTTTTTTTTTTTGTGGGGTGAAAAAAAATCACTCATCAAATATGATACACTTGACATTACAGGATTAGACTATATGATTAGATAGTAAAATTTATAGCTGTCAGTGATGATATTGTTAAATTCAGACCAAATTTTTAAATAGGGTAAAATTAACTGCTTTTATTTTAAATTGGTTTCTGTGAACATAAAATTTGAGCACTGTCACGGGTTCAAAATATTGGGGATGGATACAGGAGGAAAACCAAAATAACAACACTGGTCCGGCCGGGTCAAGTCAAACGATGATTTTAATGAACACACGTGTGGGAGATGGGACACTGCACGCAGACAGCACCAGATCTCTCTCCGAAAACCACACAATAGTTTTTATGAAAATCAGGGTATTGGAACGCCCCCTCATGCGTAAAGTCGGTACAATACAATCAATGTTGACAACTTTTAACACGTTAAAAGAACATCTTCTTCCCGAGGCCAGATCCTTCCCGGTAATCTTCTAACTCTGCTTATCCCCTGGAACAAACAGTCTCTCCTGCAAGCATAATCAAACAGCTACAAGGCTTTGCAGATTGTTATTTAAATATTTGAACTCTCCCCTACACATGAGTTTAACTACTGCTTGTGTGTGTGCGTGTGTGCCTCGACCTCAGCATTCACTCTGTCTATAAGGACAGAGGCCAACTCTGCATGTGTGCAATAACCTAACTGAAACCATACATGTAGTCTGTTGAATAAATGTTCTAATTATTTTAAATTCATTTTTAATTTTGACTGTTTTATCCTTCACATTTTGTTTTGCTTTCTTTTATGCTTTTATATGCAATTCTTTTGCCTTGCGTGTTTTAATGCCATTCAACCTGCCAGCTCGTCTTGGTACCTTACCATAGTCCTCATTCTCCGTTATTTCATCTCACCCTTTTGAATGTTAAGCACTTTGGAACACCACTGGTTTTTAAATGTGCTATATAAATAAAGTTTGTTGTTGTTTGTTGTAATCAAATGCCACTACTCAAAGCTTAATAAAAAGAATATAAATGAATAAAGGATAATGATGAATAACATGATATATGTGTTTTGTAAGCCTGTTCTTTCTATAGCTCAAGATCCTTAACACAATAGATTGTTCAGTCCTCGCGCCGAACAAAGTTTCCGACCCTTCACTAGTTGACCGAGCCCCCCTCATTGGCAAGCACAAAAAATACAATGCATGTATATGAAAAGGATTATCACTGCACCTGTAATAGAAAAATGTTAATATGGAATCATGACAATACCTGTAATACAAGTTGTAACATAAGGCCGACAGCCTAAAGAAATTCTCTAATGAAGTAACAATTAATGATGATACATAAATGAACTAATGAGTAATTATTGCCAATACACACTACTTAAAAGGTTAACAAAAGATATATCTAAATAAAGCATCATAAAATAACATGATGTAAGTGTCTTGTAAGCATGTGCGGCCTTCTACGCTCTACGTCACTTCACTCAATAGATCAGCCAGACATCCCGCTGACTGTAGCTTTTAACCCTTACTGACGTGAGCACAACTCCATAATAAACACCAAGCGGCAATATGTATAAAGATGATCATGGTTACACCTGCAATGAAAGATTATATGATTATACCAACACCTATAAATAGAAGATTAACATGAGGTTATAACAATCACTGTAATACAAACGTTAATGTAATGTCAATAGCTTCAATAAATGCTTTAATGCAATGATAAAATAACAGTAAAATATCCCTTCTCAGCACATGTCAAATTCAGTTTTAAAATGTTGAGGTCAACAGGTACACAGGATGAGTTACACTCGAAACAAAGATCAAAATCCAGCTTTATTATGAAACAACCATTCACAGCACATTTAACTTAAAGAAGAAAAAAAAAGCCAACTCTTCTCACTACACGTTCGGTGACTGAACGAGACTTGTTATCTCAGGGAGACCAAACAAGCTGGAGTGCTACGTTAAAGTCACAATAAAGTCAAACTGTAAGAAAAATATTTTAAGGAAAAGTGTGGGAAGATCACTTATGAAACTTTCTGCTCTGTTGTGTGGAAGTCTGAACACCTGCACAGACATGGTAGATTTTAATGTAGCCTAAACAAGGAAACAACAACAACTGTAAATCGGTCCGAAAAGATCCAAAGTGACCCACACAGGGTCACAAATCACACTAGTCTGCTAAGAATTCCTCTAACGTGATTCACACAAAGACACAACTGAAGAAAATGCTGATATTTCAGCACTAATTAAAGGCTGCTTAAAATCCCATGTTGCCAAAGCAGAGAAGCATATTACATGTGCTATTAAATATAGTGTTGTGTGTGAAATGCAAAGACGTTTAGTTTTAGCTTTTGCTGACAAAGCTGAATCCTGCAAACATTCACATAATTTATGCATCGCTCTTTGTTTTCCAATTAAATTAATATTAAATTAACCCCTAAAATTTAATACAGGTGACTTGTATTAAATAGTACTGACAAGACAACACTAACCTCGCCCAAAGAAATCCAACTTTTGATTCTAAATTTGTCTCAAATCACATTTATAATGACTTAATAAGCAAATCTAATTTAGATGACCCATGCAGGTTTGCAGAGCATCTTTATAATAGCAGAGCCAATTTATCAGCTGATATTAGCCATTTGCCAATAGATCGGTGTTGGCATTTATAATGGTTGATAAATTAAAAATGTAAAAATGAAGACGAGATGGGAGAAACACCAGTGTTAGTTCAATTCATGGTTTGTACAGCAGAGGGCACTCTGCAACTCCCCTGTTGGCAAAAGGTGTTTTAAATTCAACAACCAGCTGATCCGAGCAGAGTCGGGTAGAGCCTAAAGTAGATTATTTTTAAACTGCGCATGTTATCTTAGCTAGGGAAATCTGTTTTTGTTTCATGTGTCTGAAATGAAAAAAAAATATTGACTGATATCTCATTTTTAAATCATCAAATATCGGTATCTGTTTTAAAAATCCTATACTGATCGGTTTCTAAACGTTTATTATATTTTTTACATGTATGCAAAACAGGCCATTTCTCAGCATAAAAAGATGAATAACATTTTGTTTCACCACAACATTATTTCACAGTTTATCAAACTTGAAAGAACCAAATAATTTTCACCAAAATATAAAAGGACTGTCTGTGTAGAGATGAAAACGGGAAACAAAGATGATTCAAATTTTCAATATGTAGCAAAAAATGTTGATTATACCCATAATTCCTTTCCCGGGCTTGTCTTTTATTACAATTACACATAGCTTTGCTCCACCAGCTAATTAACTGTTAGAAATTAAATATTTTCTAAAGGAATACAACTTGTTTTTTAAAAAAAGGATTAAATTAACATGGCTGATGAGTTTCTACTTTAAAAAAAAAAAAAAGGACAGCACAGCAAATTTACGCTGCAAAATAAACATCAAACGGAGAACCATCCCTGTCGGCTCTCTTTTCATCTATATGAGTAGCTCTCATCATCATACTCTAGTTCAATGTCATCTTGATCCAAGAACCCATACTTGAACTTCTTATACACCGTTCCATCTTGTGCCATGTACACAATATCATCATCTTCCTCTTCTTCGTCATCGTCACCGTCAATAATTCTGTCGTTGTACTCCCCAAATGAAGAGCTGGCGGGTTGTGGTGCAGTGTCTTCCTTGGTGCTCAGTTTCTGGTACCCTCCAGCTCTGGTTTTAGGTGTCGCGGCACGGGATTTAGACCGAGCATTGAAGAAGAGAAAGAGCACTCCGCCCACAGAGAGGATGATGAGAACACAAACGAAGGCAAAGACTGTAGCTCCGCTGCCCTGAGTGTCCTCCTGCAGCACCACAAAGTTGACATCCAAGACGCACTCGACTAAGAAAAAAGAGAGAGCAGACCATGAGGTTAAAGTGCACAAATCTAAAGTGTGTGTTTGGTTTATCAACTGAAAACTGTTAAATCAGGGGTGTTAAACATAGTCCGGCCCACTGGACCGCTTTGGAAAATATGAAGGTGAGAATAAATTCTTGGACTTGAAAAAAATTTCCTGTTTTTTACCATCCACTGCAGAAATTTCAGGCAAAACAAGAAGATGATTTGGGCTGTTTGAGAATTAAATTATTTAAATGGGGCCAGATGTATTGCAAGATTCACACGCACTTAAACACAGTTTTCCATGAACAAGTATGGCGAGAGTATGTGTTCAAAAAGCTAAGGGAGGGATTTTCACTGAAAAGATCACACATGCTGGTTGTAGAGGTGTGTTTGCAGGAAGTTTGTGTTTCAGTGTGGCTCCTCATTTACATTGTGATGACTTGCAGTCGCAGCACTCCCTGGGGATTTGTTGTTCTTTGTGGCGTATCTCATTTCCACAACACGTCAAGCAGCGACCATCATCAGAGAGGAGTTGGCCCGCGTGGCACACGGTGCAGTTCCATATGCCGGGACCTCGGCAGCCTAAACAAGACGGGTGGCACGCTCTGCACTCGAGTTTCTCGCTCTCTGACTTTGAGTCCTGAAGAAGAAAACAGACTAAATCTGCGGGTTCACACATTTGGTCAGCTCTGGCAAATTGCTGCATATGATAAGTATAAGATTAATGAGTAATTTGAACATAAACAAAAACACTTTGTAATTAAAAAAAAAAACACAAGAGATCTGTCACCTCTGATGCAGCGTAGTAGCCTATTGAACACTTGGCGTTACACATGGTAGCCATCAACTTGTAGCCAAAATAGCAGGACTCACAGGCTAAAGCGCTGTTTTCTGGGAGGAGAGAGGCGATAAATGAAGAGCAGTTACATCGGCATTCGTCTTTGCTACAGTTTAAGATTTGATTTAATGGGAAAATCCATTTATTCCATGTTCCAGAAAAATAGTTCTCTATTTAATTCAGTATAATTTTTTTTTTAATCTCAGCTACCCCTCAGCCTCCTAATAGAGGCACATATGGTTTAAATTTTAAAATCATAGGTCACAGCTTTCTTAAATTCTTGTTTTCATAAGAGTTTCATAAGAGCTTCAGAAAACTCGTGACCTTTGATGTCATCAAGGTCATCGAGATTCGAGCTTGAGAGTTTTAGCAGATGTAAAATTTTCACCAATTTGAAAATCCTACATCTGGTTCTCAACTTATCGTGTTCACACAGCCCAATGGGGTAACAACAATTTCCCATCGACTTTGAGGGGGGAAAATGAGCTACAATGCAGATAAGAATAAATAAATAGACATGACAGGCTTCCCTTACCGTTGCAGGTCTTGCAGGTAGGGTGACACTTGTGACAGCTCATGGAATGACTGACTTGGTAGTATCCAGGAGGGCAGCTCTGCAGGCACTGCCCCCACTGCTTCATGTAGACATAGCCCTCTCTGCAGCTCAGACAGTTTCCGCTACCACCTCCCTGACACTGGCTACAAGACGGGTCACAGCGCTCACACACCATGGTGGCTGTGTTGCCAAAGTGACTGAGAAAGAGAGAGAAGATATCAGCTTACTTCATGGTGTTTTTTTATTAAAGGATGTGAGACTACTACTGAGATTTGCAAGCACGTGTTTGCCTGACCCCTCTGAGCAGGTCTCGACGCAGGTGTCTCCCTGCTTGAAGAATCCAGGTTTACAGATGACACACTCCACACTGTGGTGGCCAGTACACGTCTTACAGCTGAAGTGGCAGCGCCCACACACGCGCTCATCCTTGTCCTTAACGTAGTAACCCTCAGGACATTGCGGCACACATGTGTTGTCTGATTGACACAGGCACAGAGTCAGCATTTCAAAAGGAAAAGGACAAGCATACATTAAATAATATGAGCTACAGTACATGTTTTTTTTCTTACCTAGTAAGAAGTGTGGGCTGTTGCAGCTTAAGCAGTGGTCTTTGCCTGGCCCATTACAACCATGGCAGTGTTTATGGCACTGTTGACACTTCCCATTCTGGTCCTTGTATGAGCTCGGGGAGCATTCACTGTACCACACACAATGTCCAGTGGCATCCTTTTGCATGCTTGGAGCACAGGTGAGGCAGGATGTAGGCTCAGAGTCTGAGCAGGTCAGACATGAACTGTGGCAATCTGGGGACATATGAAGCCATTAGACAGAGCCAACTAGAATCTGAGTTTAAATGTCCTGTAACAACTCCACAGATTCATTTTCATTCTCATTGTGTGGTCATGTGAAGTTTCCACCTTCCTACCTTTGCATTCTTTGATGGTCTCATCATAATAAGTTTGGCTGGGACACTCAGAGAGACATTCTCCACTGTAACGTACATCTTTTTCACTTTGACATACAGTGCAGTCATCTATGTCGGGTCCATCACACGAAGCACAATCATCATGACAACGCACACACTCCTGCTGGCTCA
The DNA here is from genome assembly GCF_013358895.1 of Oreochromis aureus. Lineage (NCBI taxonomy): Eukaryota > Metazoa > Chordata > Actinopteri > Cichliformes > Cichlidae > Oreochromis > Oreochromis aureus. The sequence goes on from NC_052953.1 coordinate 18,866,908, forward strand.
TACTGGCAAAGTAGCCATCAGGACAATCACCCACACACTGATCATTATGGAGAAAGTAGTAATGTGCACAGTCTGGAAAGAAGAAGGAGATGCCAAAATAGTTTTTGTGACTTCCAAAGTCTAAGTATTTATAATTAAAAGCAAAGGATTCAGCTCTTTGTTTTTATTTCATTTCCTCACTTCCTGACCCTCTGCAGCTATTGAATTTAGGTTTCAGGCCTGAATTATTAGCAGTCAAGGCAGCAGAGACAGAGCTCTCTGCATTTCCTGTCTATCCCTCTTCTGCACCCCTTCCTCATCTCCCTTATCTGTTCGGCTAGTATCGCCTTTCAAAACAGCACCGATCATACTTACTCTTGCACAGGCCATACTGATTACACTCAGTGCAGTGAGCTGGACAGCGATAGCATTCTGTATCATTGGGATAATAACCCTCAGGACAATGGAGCACGCAGGAGTTGTTGAGCAGCAAGTACGGCCTCTCACAGCTCAGACAGTGAAAGATACTTTCCACACAGGATCCACACCCTGCGCTACATGGCAGGCATTTGAGATCTTTAGGAATCCCTCTGAGAAGCAAGCCAGGGAGATAAGAACAAGATGTTACGGATGTTTTATATTTGTGTGAGAGTTCAGCAAGAAAAGAAGATAAAACTGAAGAAGCACCTCTGACACTCCACCACACACTTCCCGTTTTCCATATAAAGTCCACTGTGACACTGCTGGCACAAATTGGCAGTCTGGCACATGACACAGCCTTCTGAGCACTCCTCACACTGGCCAGACTCCACGTTGGGAAACATGCCAGAAGGACAGTGAGCCACGCAAGTGTGTCGAGCAGTCAAAAAACGCTCTAAAAGAAAAAAAGAAAAACAACACAAACCACATTACTCATTTAAACCGAATGATATTTTCAGTGATTAACATCTTTTGGCATTTGCTGTATTTGATATTGTTCCATAGAATATATGGAAAACATCAAGGTTGATGAAATTGTTTATCACCACCTAAAAGACCACCTGTTGATGGAAAAGCATGGGTTCTGATAGAAAACAAGTTAAAGTATTTTGTAGTTTCACAGGCAGGTTAACACAGCATACAGCCTGCTTACCTGGGGGGCAGGTGGTGCAGTTCTCCTTCCCATCACCAAGGCAAGTCTTACAGGAGTAGTGGCACGTCTCACGTTTGTACTGAGCTGTCGAAGAAAAGAAAACACAAAGTGGCACAAAGTGGTTAAAAAAAAAAAAAATGACATGAAAGTGACAGAAAAAAATAAAAAGAATTTTAAATATGTAAATGCCCCCAAAATGAAGGATCTGTTACAATAGAATAGAAACAATAGAACAATAACAATAGAACAAACAATAGAAATATGACTTTCAGTTTCTCCAGCTTCATTTAGGTTTGATGTTTTAGTATAAGAACACTACAGAATTTAGTACAATTACAAACAAATACGGTGCTGTTGAACTCCTAATTTTACTCAAAACATATAAAACAATAAAAGTCTATCACCAGTCCACAGGATGCTAGATGTATCGTGCTGATGGCAGTTATAAGTGAGGTCAAATTAACATTTACTGTACTTTTTTTGAAGTGCTTCTCAAGGGAAGAGGCACGCTGCCTTCTCTCTAAACACTCTCCGTTCCTCGGCGTAAACCCATCCTCGCAGGAGTCACAGTCATTGTATCGTGGCCCTCGGCAGCTACGACAGTCGCGGTGACAAGGCTCGCACTGCCGGCTCTTTTCATTCACAAAGGAACCTTCTTCACAACGATCCACACACTCGCCATCTAAACACACAAAGAAAATGTGTAATGCATTTAATATAATAGAAATGTCACATGTGCAGATGACTCTAGGTTTTTGATGCTTTTGGTATTTTTTTTTGCCTGGTATTTGGTACATAAATAAAACTGAAGTAAAAAAAAATTGAATTGGATTTGTTCTGTCCATTAGTGTGAGTTTTCTATGTAAATCTTGACTGCTTTGTCGTGCTGACTTGTCAGGAGACAAATGTTTAGTGCCTGCTTTCCTTGTCGGTGCATGAAAATCTCAGTCGAACTTGGATGATTGGAGTTGCAACAATTAGATGGTTAGGTCAGAATTTAGCCATTAAAAATTATGACTCTGTGCCATTAAGAATTAGTTCTGAAAGAAAAAGGAGAATCCAACCACTACTAGCATGCTATATCTAATAAAGTGGCCAGTGAGTGTATATTCTTAAAACACAGACATAAAACATCATTTCTGGATTTCAATTCCTCACTTTGTCTACCAAATGTGGTTACATATTTTTCTGATAGTTGTGCTACACACCAAATAAGAAATGTTTCAAATGTTACCAGAGACATAAAATCCATCTTCACACCAGTAGCACTGGGACTGGTCACAGATTACACATTGTTTATCTTCACACGGAGCGCACACCATGGCATCTTCCACACTGTAGGTCCGATAAGGACATGACCGATGGCACTTGGTTCCTAATCTGGCAGACAAAAAGAGTCGTTTTAAGATGAAGACACACTGTGGGACCGTGGAGGAGGACCTTAACGACTTACTCAACCGAGGAGACTTACTGGTAGTAACCTTCTTCACATTTGAGGCAAACAGTTTCCTGCTCCTGATCTCCCAAATCATCTGTGGCGAAGAGCAGAAATTGAACCACACAAGAAAAAAGGGTAAAAAAACAAACAAACAAAAAAACCTGCTTTTCTGAAATTCTTGTTTAAATCTAATTTAAATATGATGATTTTAAACAAGTGAGGAACCAGTGAAGCAGGTAGTAACTGTTTGAATGCAGTTTCTTTAGACAGCAGCAGGAGGCACTCTGACAACACATATCAAATGTGTTCAGCTCAGCACAGAAACGAATGGCATGCTCAGCTCGATCATAAGCCGAGTGTGATCAATTTTAAAGCAAGAAAGAGACCTAATCCACAAAGCAAATGTAAAAGTCAGCAAGTCTCCGTGCTCACTTTGGTACCAATCTTTAAGATCAGTGTGTTTCTCTCATCCCCAATAATTGCAAGCGTGTGGGTGCAAGTGTGTGATTTTCTGTTTGTCAAGCTTGCACTGCAGGTGTACTTCTGCTTAAAACACACACACACAAAAAAAAAATGCATAATGTGAGTGATGGGTTCTGAATTTTTTTCCTGTTTTCGTTAGACCAGGAAACATATGGAGGGGATATTAATAAGTAATTCAGGTGAGCGTGCGACTGTTTGTTTTTTTTACACACAGCAAAGGAAGAAACTTGTTTTCTTGCAAACTAATTAATTCCTGCTGCCACTCAAAACCATCCAACTGGTAAGTGGGAAACAGTCACGCTGTCATCCCTTAGTCCAACAATGTCAAAACATCTCGAAGGACAGAGAGAGCATGGGGGTGGGCTTTTAAAACCCTGCATCTGCAGACTTTCCCTTGGGACCTTCATCCTCTCCAGAAAAAGCCTCTGCCGACCCCCTCTACACCCCCTTTCCTCTCCCTGTTTCTCTCCAGCACCCGCAACTTAGCACTGCACTGGTTTGCACTTCAATGCAGTCGACAAGCCACTACCTGCGAAAGCAATTACTCATACAGAGAGAGACTGAGAGAAAGGAAAGGTGGGAGGGACAGAGGTATATAGAAGAGGAGACAGCGAGCGAGGAGCCGGAAATCATGCCTCCAGGCTGTGTCTGTGTGTGAGAGAGGGAGAGAGAGAGAATAGCGCCCGCATAAATATTAACTGTGCACGCCAGGGGAGGGGGGATTTCAACAGAATTTAAAACCTGTACGCACATCCTGAACTATTCACTTGTGGAATGTGGACGCACTCACACATTTACGGTATGCATGCACCCACAAGCTACATATTACGCAAGCAAAAAATCACACTTTAAAGCAAAAGATTCGGTCAAAGTTCCAGATGCTCAGGAGGGAGAATGGGTGAACCCGTTTTTAACGTCAACAAACACAAATCATCAATTCGGCGAGAGAAACCGAGAAAGTGTGTTTATGAAAAACTCCTTGATATTCCTGATACAAAGAGACAAGCATAGAAATGAGATGCAGTGCATTAAAAGGGCTGAACTCTGGGGGTGAACCGAGCTTTGGCATGCAAACAGCCTCTGAGCAAGAGGTTTAACTCTTTATTACTCCTTTTTATAACAGACGGGAATCAATGGTAGCGGCGATTCCTGAAAAATTAGTAAACAAATGGAAATCCATTAACTATTTAAGGCATCCTCACTTGTATCAAATGGAGTGTGGCATGAACAGCCATGTAGAGATGTTATGAGGAATGAAAATAAGGATGGGACCCAGACAGACAGAAAGGCCTTTTTTTATTTAATGTTGCAAAAATACTGCAGTACAAGCCCTATGTGCTAAAATAAGCAAGATGAAGGTCTTGAGTCCCAGGTAAAGGACAAAATCCGGCGATTTCATCAGATCACACCCGGGTACGCAAGAAGCACGCATCAGTGCCATTCCTGAAATTACCCAGAACCAAAAGCTTGACTAATCCAATTGTAAAATATTTCCAAACCTCTCGCCACTGATTACAAATCGTAGTATCCTAAGAGGATTACAGGACATAAAGCTGATGACGAGTCAAAAAAGACGCGTTGAATTTATAAGATGGTGAAGCTAGGAGTGAGAAACAGCTGCTGCACCTTATCACACACTGTCAGGCTTTTGAATTCATTGACTGATCTCATTCAGTGTTACAAACCTCGAGCCTACAGTTTCTTAATCTCTCAGGCAAATGAAAACAAAATCCAATGCCAAGCGGTTAGGAATTTGGTTTCTTATAAAACATAATAGTGCATGATTTAATCCCCTCGTATATCTATTCATAATTATGATTTAAGGCTTAATATCATACGCCCAAACCTGACAGCCAAAAGTCCTCCACAAGCAGCGTTCAGATAAAGCTGCATTCCCTACGCTGACACACAGAGGATGACCTCTGGCAGGAGTATGAGTGCGCACACACACACATACGTCAGATGTCAGTGACAGAAAACGACACGGTTTCGTCTTTACTCTGCCCTGTGGCATCACCTCACACAGCCAATCATCTCAAATCTCTAATGTGCTGACTGACTTGTTTGGCTTGCAGAATTGTGATTGCTACGACTGGGTGGGTGGCAAAAGCGAAACTGAAGAAACGTATTCCACCCAGAGTGCATAATGACATAATAACAGTGAGCCTCCACCTCAGACTAGTTCAGCTCCACAATAACAATTTTCCATGGTATGTTGATAATTACCCCTCAGCCCTTTCGCCTTAACGTGACTTGTACCGATAGTGCTCCACAAATCTCATCCACGCCAAGTCTATATGGTTTTCCCAGTGAGGGGAAAGTGCTCAGAGATTTAAGAGCGCCTGACTTTTTCATAAATTGACTCAGTTGTTGGGGGCTCCTCTAAGTGAATTAATGTACCTGCAGTAATGGAGAGCCTACTCTGCAACTAAAATCAATGGCAACATCATTAAATGCAGCGGCGATGCCTCACAACTATCCTTTCAAACACATTTAGAGAGTATCCCTCTTTAGTAGGTGTCATGTTTGCGCTTTCACAAATGTATCTCACCGATGAGCGGTGCAGGTTTGCTCATGATTATTAATTCATGATTTTGTGCAGCGCCCTGTGACTGCCTCTGCCGCTTATTTTCTAGAGTCTGGTTTTGTTTATGCAGGTCGGTTGATGGAGAAGGTTGGATCAGCCAGATGATGGAAAGAAAAATTGCTTACTGCGTTTACACTGTGCGCAGCCGTCATCGCAAAGAAGACACTTTTCATCCTCTGCATCTGAGGTCTCACCTGATGAACACAAGTGGATACAAATTAATAAGATTATATATAAGGACAAAAAGGCAGAGATATCACATACAGCAGAGCTAACGAACCCCAGCAAGGTCCTCAGCCTGTCTGTGCAGGTCTGCCGTCCACATAAGATCAACATCTCGCCTTATTCTCCAACTCACAAACTTTATCTCCTCACTTACACACTGCCATCATTCCTCCGTCTCAAATTCAATGTTGTGAAATTTTAAGTACCTAACTCCACCACTCCTCCTTATCTCAAACGCAGTATCTCAAAAAATATAACATCTCACTCAAAAATTTCAGCTCTTACTCAATACTCGATTTGCTGGCATCCGCATTTGATCTCCCACGATGAGATAAAGTGCAACGGGTTCGTCCTTCTCAATCTTTTCAACTTTAAGAAAACATTTGGCAAGTGTTTATTGGGCTGAACAGATCGGGAACAGAAAGTAGACGTAAGAACACATCAGCTCTGTGCCGGCCAACAGATGAATGAAGTTAAGACAAGTCTGATTGTATTACTCTACTAGGGGATCAGTTTTTATAGAGCTTTTTGCTACAAAAATAGCTGCTTCACTGAATAAACTTTCAATACCATCTATTATTCTGTTATTACTATACTATACTACAGTCAGGACCAACATTTGTTCTAATTTATATTTGGCAGTGCAGCTTTGTTCCAGAGACTAAGGCTCATTTATGAACAGAGAAGGCTTCAATTACAACAGATATGAGACAGATTCAGTCAAACACAGCATGAAAAGGAGGAGGGGGGTTGCAAAGCTGCTTGCAAATGTAAAATCCTCGCTTTAAAAACCTGCTCAGCTGAGTTGCAGCTTGTTGAAGTTGTCTTTTGGAGACCATTTTCCTTGTGTTTCCTGTGTTCTTTAAAATGCGGCTACACGTGTGCTCACAGACTTGTATATATTGTTTTATTACAATATATATTATTAATGCATTTTTTCTTTATAGAAGGTGACCTATGACGATATTCCTGCAAATTCTGTACCGGCATATCTCACCTGTGCTGCAATGCAGTGGGATGCAGTGGCCATTTCTGAGCTTGTGTCCTGGGCTGCATTGGAGGCAGCGATCTGTTTCAGTGCAGATGATGCAGTGTGCCGGACACACGTCACACCGTCTCCCTTCAGAGCCTTCAAACTGGAACAACCCCTCTGGGCAGACATCCAGGCACTGACCCTTAAAGAGGTACCTGGCCACGCCAAACATATCTGAGGAAGAGCAAGAAAAGCAAAAGTTTTAGGAAAAGAAATCTGAAGAAAGAGGAGTGCTGAAAACAGCTTTGAGGACATACTCAGACACAGAGTCATACACAGGTTAGGGCAAAGCAGTTTTACTGCAGGCGTTTAAAGGAAGGGTACATGGATGTTTTGGTATACCGCAAGGACATTTGGCACAGTCAGTCACATGTGGCAGCTTCTCCTGTAAAATGTATGGAAGGCAGGAAAGATGATAAAATAACCCAAATTCATAGGGCAGCCAAATTATTTATTCACACAGGTTTAGAGAGCAGTCAACAACCCCTTTGCAAATCTACATTTTTTGTTGGCATAAATATTTATGTAAACAATAATAATAAGCTTTTTACAACATTTAACACATTTTGTTTGATACTTGAAAAGTGTTTCAAACCCGCTGGACATTCAAATGAAAACAATTTATTGGCTTTAAATCAGGACATGTGCTTTTCAAAGTAAAATATTTTTTAAAACTGTAAATGCAATGATATTTAAATGTCAACATTAGCCCAGTAAAAGGTTTTTCATAGTTAGTCAGCTAAACACCCTCAGCCTGCCACTCTGTATTTGCTTTCACTGTAATTAAATTTTTTTAAAAATCTGTGTCTGGCTGTAATTTCATACATGTCTGGGCTTGTCTGCGTGTGTGTCAGCATTTTTAAACTGACACTTTAGTATTTTGCTTGTTTCATCCATATGTGTCTTCGCTCCTCGTAGCAGTGACGAACAGCAGGGGCGTCAAACATGACTTTCAAAGACCTGTCCTCTCAGCACGGAGCTGTACGCATGTGAGTGTGACTGGCCAAGATAAGAGAGGTTGTTCTGAGAGAGGAATGACAAGGGCAGAGGCAGATAGAGGGTCTGTTCAAACTATTATTGTTATGTCTCATTGAGCCTCAGACAGACCGGCAATTAAATGGAACCACATTTGCAAACACAGTCTGACAAGCTTGCCGGCTAATTGAGAGTGTATGCACATGTGAAGGTGACAGAGAGTGTGTGCGTGTGTGTGTGTGTGTGTGTGTGTGTGTGTGTGTGTGTGTGTGTGTGTGTGTGTGTGTGTGTGTGTGTGTGTGTGTGTGTGTGTGTGTGTGAGAAAGAGAGAAAGAAAAATCTGGTGTTAATCTTCTTTTGGCTGTCTGGTATCTCAAAGTGAGTGTGTGAGTGGGGGCTAGGTGTGTGAGTAACACAATCTCCCCAGTGTAAATACATTCATTCAAACAGCCATAATACCTCCTGAAATAGTGTGATAAACAGAGTTATTACTACCAACCTCAGGTTGATATTTCTTCAGCTGTGGTTGCCTAATGATGTCCGGATTTTATAACTGCTGTTATGAGGGGAGGAAAAAGGCTTTCTGATAGACTGATTGGCTGCACAAGATCAGAAAACATGCAGTTTTAGAGGAAGTAAAAGTAGTCATTAAATACAGACCTTTTCTTTTTTGACTGATCTGAAAAGCTGACCAAAGTGCAGTGACCTCTAAAGCACACAACTGACTAATATGCATTTTATCCACATCTATCAGCAGACCTTGGGTGACCTGCTGCATTAATTAGGTTCACTCACTTTTGGAGGATTTATTGATGGAGTCTGGCACAAATGAGTCTTTGTGTGAACCAAAGGATACTATGAAGAGGCCCGATTGGATGGATGGATGGGCCTGATGGATAGATTTGCAGCTAAACCTTTGCAAAGAGCTACCTGTGTCAGTTCAAAGAGTGCAGCTTTTATGTGGCAGCAAAGAAATAAAGGACGTTTTTATCTGCACTAACTGGTGCTGCGTTTCCCTGACAGCACTCAATGCACTTGTGATTGATGTTTATGCTTTTCTAGGGGCATTAATGTATATTTTAAATATACCTGTGTCACAGGTGGTGCAGCTATCAGCTCCCTCATCAGTACACTCCTGACAGGTGTAGTGACAAAGGCGGCATTGTCTTCCCACGGCATAACGGCCCTTCTGACAGCGGGTGTCACAGCGTCCTTCATCAAAGAACCTGCAGGTGGAACAAAATTAGGCCCAGCTACTGTATATAATATCCATATTTATAGTGTAACAAGTTGCTGCACTTGCATGACAAGTTGATAAGTTTAAGATGAAGATTTCACAGATTAAAACAGGTTAATCCAAACCCACTGGAACTTTTTTTTTTTAGGTTCGTGTCATTATTTTAGCTCCTTCCTTTAGTGGGTTAGCTCAATTGTAATGCCAGTTCTTTTCAGTATAGACTACAGATGTTTGTGTGTCAGTGGCTGTCACCGTGTTGCAGGGCAGCTGGTGCAGTCATCTCTCTCCGGACCCTTGCACCGCAGACAGGAAGGATCACACGGGCGGCACTTGTGTTTACTCAAGTACTCTCCTGTCGATAGAGCCACAGAAAACAGCATCACCGCGCATTCTGCCTCACTTACTGCCTCTATTTGACTCACTTCATACTTACCGTGCTTACTTGTCGTATCACTCGAGCAATTTGATTGGATGCTTTGATGTATCGTAGTTGCACCAATTAACAGCCAATTGCTTTTGTTGTCATTTCATTAGATTTTTCTCTGACTTCCCCTGCACAGAAACGGCTGTATATCTGCTTTTCTTTGTCTTGCAAATATATTTCACACATCTTTTTTGCTAAAAAACTAAGGTGTTAAAATGTCATTTACCGAGTACTGATCTGGTCATTTCTTATCTATTTAAAGAGAAGCTGTTGTCTTATGGGAAAGGGCAACAGTGGTGCAGTAGTTAGCACTGTCACCTCATAAAGACTCTTGGTTTGAACCTCCCTGAGGCCTTTCTGTGTGGAGCTTGCGTGATCTCCCAGTACACGCGTGGGTTTTCTCTGGGCGCTCCAGTTTCTTTCCACAGTCCAAAGACTTGCATGTTAGGTTCATTAGCGATTCTAAATTGGCCGTCGTGTGGATGTGAGCGCTTCAGTGCGTTGAATAAGCCGCTGCCTGAATGTGGATTGTATTGTAAAGCCTCGTGTGTGCTCAGGATGAGTAGAAAAAGAGCGATAAAAATGCCACTCAGCTTCCATTTCAGTCGTGACTACAAATTTTAAGCACTTCTAGTTCGCTGCACAGCGTTTCTGCACGAGTTCCCCACTTTGTGTGTTGACTTTGCACGTTTCCTCGCTCACATTTGTGTTGTTCATTATCCAAAAGAGTCACAGTTTAAGTCAGCAGTCGTACCCACTGTAGCGTTTGTCTAATTAAAGTCGTCTCTGAGGGGAAACAAAGACTTTTCACGCCATGAACAGGAAGAGCCAAAATAATATAGTACAAAGTCTTAAAGGAAGACATCTCTAAGCATCTGTAGCCAGGTAACGGCAATATTTACATCCTCTTGCCATAGAAGTGAGCTTGCTTATTAGAGTGGAAATGCGACAGAGGCATCTGCTATATCATAAGGAAACATCCTTCCCGGGTCTATTAACCACATCTTCCACTGATGAACGTGTTGAAAATGTGCGTAGGTTCTTAAAGGCCGGAAAGTTTTTCTTACAAAACAGATTACTGACTGGAAATTCAGCTTCAGGCGCCAGAAACCTCAACACCTGGCAAAGCAATCGTTGAGTCACTGGATACTGGATCCCACTCCAGGTAGTTCTTATTGTAAATGTAATATTAATAAGTGGTGCTTTTCTTTCTCAGGAATGAATGCCTAAGCTTTGCTCACAGATGAAATGTTTGTAAGCGTTTGTGCCCAAGATTAAGAGGAGAACAAAACTTTACCCCCCCCCCCAAAAAAAATCAACCTTGAAAACAATATTGTCTCCTCTTCTACTTTTGTATTACACAAAGGTGACAGACACTGGTTCAGGCGTAAAGATGGATGCTGTGTGTGTTTGTGTGTGAGCAGCCTTCAAGGCATCGGTGGGGTTTGTCTGTGCTCTCTGGCTTTCTGTGAAAAGCTCAATTGTTCCTTTCAAAACAAAAGAGCCTCTTTGTGTACAAACACAACAGGCGGTGGCTTCCCATTCAGTAGAGCTCTGCTGAAACGATTCAAGCAGCCCCCGAATACACGCCGTCACTCTTACTCACACACACAAATTGTCTCCCTGTCTTTATGTTTGTCTCCCCCTCGCTCACAAACAAACAGAGCCAAGTTCTCAAGGGACAGAAAGCTGCACAACTCCACTCAGCAAAAGCAGACACTTTGGACTCCCACCGCCAGACAGGAGAAAAATGGAGCGGAGAAGAAAAGGAGCCTGTCACTCAGGGGAGTAAAACTTTTCCTCTGTTATGGACTCGGCTGACCTTGTGAGGACAGTGACACTCTACTTTGTAAGGAGAGACAGAGAGCGTGCGCTCTGTTGGCAGCTGTCACACTGACGTCTAACACACCTGATCGTGAATCCCGATTCCTTTCCCCTCTTTCACCTGCTGGTCCCTGCGCCCACTCACTCTAAGAAGGTTTCAAGATATATTTATTCTTTTCAATCCACCCAAGTGGTTATTGAGTACATTAGGTGTTTATTAGCCACAGTGGTTATTTAATAATGTGTATTTATCACCACAAGGTACCCTTCTTAGTATTTCATACCCCAAGTGGTGCATTTGGGATGCTGCACTCACAAAAAAAACAGAAAAAAAAAACCAATAACATAATAAAATAATGACTTAAGACATAATTTGAGGGTATATCGCAGACTCCAGAAGACTCTTGTCTATATCAGCTACTATGAAGTTATCCACCTACTAACAGGCTAAAAAGACCCCTTTTAGCATTTATGCAGATACACCTTTATAAAAGCATCCTATCATTTCATTTTCACAGTATTTTTTTAAAACTAAATTCTTATTTATTTACATAAACAAGACCTATCACTGCTTTTTTCTCAATGTGATTATATCATATTTTAGTTTGGAAACCATCACGAGCAGGCCAAACAGTCCAGCAGCATGGCTGTGCGCTAGTTTATATAAAGGATGCTGATGCTCTTCTTTACTATTATGAAAAAAGTGTTTGATTGCTGGAAACTAAAGAGTTTCCTGAACTGTCCTATCAGTCAGACACCTGTTAAAAAATTATTTTATGCACAGCAGGAGCAAAACCAAATCTAGTTGCAGTTTGGTGCAACTAAAAATAAACCTAATTTTGATAATGAATATACAACAGCCACACAAGTGTCAGAAGACTGCATCCTGGCACTGAAATGTTTCCTGAAAGGCTGATATTAAACAGTGATTAGTATTTAATGGGACATTTAACCTGAAAATATTATTGTAGTACTACATATCCCCCTAGAATGTATTGAGGTGCCCAGTTTTGGAGATGTAGATGCATCTAAACGGCACTCATTTACTGCTTTGTGATTAAGTTTCATTTAAAGTCTCTAAAACTCCTCATTTCAAACTGTTCGATGTAAGAACAATGCTAAATAAGGTTTGTAGATTTCTTTATTCTCTGAGTGACGATTACTAGAAAGAGACACTGTAGCTGCTTTGGTCATCACAATCCCACAAATGTCATTTATTCATGCATCCAAACCACCACTTTTTTCTTCACCACTTATCCACTTCGGGGTTGTGACAGAACTTGGAGACTATCTTGGTTGTAAACCTTGGACAGGTTTAACACAGAGACGGACATGTATTCATTTGTACTGCTAGATTTAGACTCACCTAACATGCTAATGGAGAAACCCCACATGCCTGCAGGATCCAGCCGGCCAGTAGATTCAAACCCCAGACCCTCTTACTGTGAGGTATCAGTCCAAACCACCACACATCTGCATCGTCCCATACAGCTTCATATTTTTGCTATTATTTGCTGCTTTGTGACAAACATTCTGCATTCATGAATTTAATCTAATAAATGTAAAAGTTTAGACTAAATCCAAAGATGTTAAATAAAGCTTGCACCCAAAAACACACACTGTTGACCAGTTTCAGCTTCCACCTAATTGTAATTGAGTGCACACATCTCCCTTTAAGAGCTGCGCCTGGGGCGTGTGCAACTTTCACTTAATCAATGCGACTGAGTGCTGAAAAACGAAATCAAGGATCTGAATTTCAATGATGTTTTTGCCTTTCATGAATTTGTAAAACATAACTCAATAGAGTGAAAACAGGGAAACTTAATGACTTGGAAAGTGAGCAAACAAAAATGCTAATGAATGAAATAATACTGATTAATACACTGTCAAAATAATTAATGGAACTGAAAAAAAAACATGAACAGATTAAACATTTTAATAAGAACACTTAAGTAAAAAAAAAAAAAAAAAAAAAAAAAGATTTTCAAAACTAGGACTTTGAGTAACATTAATAATGCATTGTCACAGATATGTCACAGGTACACAATAAACAGCTTTTATATGAGGGGTGGGTATGTGTGTGCGTCTTCTACCACACACACGCGCACACGAACACGCACACGTACGCACACGTCATCTTAAACAATGACCAAGATTAAGTTTTTGTTAAACAAAACAGGGGATTCATCAATCTTTATTACAAATCATCAAGAACCATAACCAGATAACGGTACAACAATTTATCTAATACTGTAAATGCTCAAGCTGCAGGTGCGAGAACCCACACAAAATAACAATCTTAAACATTTTTTTTTATATTTTTTACTTTATTTTTTTATTGTTTCGCTGTTCTTTATTAGAAGCCAGCACCTCCAGGACAACCCTTTGAGTTCGATCAGGTAAAGTTCAGAGACAGGAGGAGAAACCGGGGACCTGACGTCTGTCGGCCTCGTCGCACACGCGATACGATTTGAATTTCTAACACGACGGATTCTGTCTAAACAGAAAGTAATAATAATTATTTGACTGCATTATGTTTGTTTTAAGCTTTTCCCCCCTTGGATTAACTGGCCAAAAGTTCTTCTGCCAAAAACTAAAATAAGAAAGATTTTCAACATGGATTTTTCAGAGTAAAACCCATCCCAGCACCCCGCCGTTTCCCTCAGCTGTCGCAGACCTTTACCTGCCGATGAAACGTGAAAACAACATTTTTCTGCTTCAATCGCTGACTCCACCGTGCTCAGAGTTTAGAGCAGTATTTCAGCTTGATATGCTTTGCCATAATAATGGAATGACGAAAAGTTCGGACTTCTAAAACTCTATTTTATTTGATAACAGTAACATGTAGGGGATGCACCGATACACATACTCCCTTTTGTTTGTGTGGAAAATATAACCAACATGTAGTAGAATTTCAGTTCCCTTTAATGAATAAACTTCAATTACTTTAATCCAGTGACAACAAAAATGACGGAGGAGGCTTAAATCGTTTAATCACAGAGACGGATGGAATCGATACTCGGTTTGGGGGGAAACAAAAAAGTTTAGTATCTATAATCATCATTTTGTGTGAAAAATTTGCATCGGTACATCCCTAGTACCATAAAATTACTATAACTCACTGCAGAAGCTCTGGAAGGAATGACTATTGACTCGTCCTGTAGTACCTCTTGATGGATCAATGCTGTCTGGGCTTACATCAAGAATTAATGGCATTCTCCGAGACCCACCAGTAAAGACAAATGCACACGCTCTTCAGAAGGTAACTTTAGGTTTTAAGTAAATGAAATGAGGTGATTCTGGTCAGCGACATGCATCCGCCTTGTATACAGTGAATTCAAGTGGTGCACAGATTTAAGTGTCTGCATAGTGTGTGTGTGCGTGTGTGTCTGAGGGGGTATGGACGCATTTGTGTGCCGTGTGTGTATATTAAAATGTGTGTAAATTTGTCTTCTCACACAGCCAAAGTCAGCCCAGACACACATTATTTTCACATTACTGCGCGAGCTTGGTTTTTTCTTTTTGTCGTCCCCCCTCTTTGACGTATATTTACAGGCATAAAACCACGGCTTTTCCTACTGTATGTTCGCTTTCCATCTGTTTATCATTAACACTGGAAAGAGAGGAGGAAGAGGAGCCAGAATAAAAATGCACACAGACGTATTTGAAGATTCACAGGCTGAGCGGCTCCTGCATTTTAGCTATAATTCCTATACTGGCAACAAAAAAAAAACAAAAAAAAAAAGAAGGAAGAAAAAAAAAAGGAGGTTCAATTATTTTGGCATCAATGCTTTGGTCACAAAATACCGACACTTATTCTTTTGTTTGTTTTCGCTTATGTTTTCATTTGCTCATTTGTTCTTGAAGTAAGTCCCAGTCGTATTACGCCCTGACCTCGTGTGTGTCCCAGTACAGAAAAAAAGGTAGGTTTGTTGTAGTCCTGTCATCGCACCTCCGATGCAGTCCCTTTAAAAGAGGCACAGATTCTCTTATAAATTATGTGACTGTGAATGAGTGGGCAGGGGGTCTGAAGAGGAGTGGGGTGCCCCCTGTGCCCCCCCCGCATCCCCCCCTGCACTCCCTTTAACACCCAGCGACTACGTCCCATCACCCCTTTTGTGAGCATGTTCTGCAGCACAGTTGTTGCAGCACTTTCCTCTGGCAGAGATTGTTCTTTTTAACGAGCACGCAGAAGCTGCCTTCCGCCCAAGATTCTTCATTTGCTTTCCACAGAGCAGGAAGAGGAGATAAAGGAGTGGGGGGGAGGGATGGAGAGGGGAGAAAAGAGACACGCGCGCACACACACACAGACACACAAGAAGGGCAGAACCATTTGTGATGGTTGAGAGCCGTGTGATTGGTCAGGAGACAGGAAGAGGTTTTTGTTTGTTTGGTTGGTTTTTTATCCAATCACAGGTGATGTTCATCAAGGAGGAAAATTATTGCAGTCCAGTGGAGTGATTTCAATCCATGTCAGGAGAGAGGGGAATCAGATTCATGAAGGGGAAAAAAAAGAGAGAAAAGAGAGACAGAGAGAGAGAAAACAAAACAAACGTCACACAATTAGAAAATTGAAGATTTTTGAAATTCACAACTTGGTTTCATTTTGCATAACAAAAAAAAGGGGGACAAAAAGTGGACCGCCAGTCTGTAAATCCTGTGCGCCAATTCTTTCACTTATCAACAGCAGTTCACGTCTGAGCTGCAAATCAAAACGTCACCAGTATGAAGCTGGAGCGGAGGGTGGGGGGTTTAGGAAGACAGGAAACAGACTGAGTGTGCACTTAAAGTCCTCATCATTAACAGAAAGGTCACGCAGTAAAGATATTTTATCCTCGGAGCTTTATCTCATCACAAGCCGAGACTTCGTGGCCAAGGGTTCATTTTAAATAGAAGGTCACGGCTAGAGCAGAAAATCACAGGATTTATTCAAAGCCTCATAATCAGACCATCACATCAGAGGGGTTAGTGGGGGGAAAGAAAAAATAAAAACGAAAGAAAGGGAATGTTTGCATTTAGAAGAGCCATCAGCAGAGCATGCTCAATTTGGGGAGGAGAAGCCAGAAGGCGTGGATGACAGAAAATGGAGAACACCACGCAAGGCAGGAGAAGATCGAGCAGAAAATAAATATCAAGAGATATAAATGAAGACTTGGAAAGGATTTAATAATGTTTAGTAACTGAACAATTACAATCCACCCCTTTGAGTTATGGCATTAAACACTGGTCGCACGGGCCAATATTTTTCATCTGGACCTTTAAGAAAAATATTTCCACTTCAGCATTTTATCTTGTTGGACAGTTTTCTAAACTTACGCCATAATAAACACGTGATTTCTCGAGTTATTACCAAAAAGTATTTGTGAGGTCACAGTAAACTAGTGCAAGACTTAGAAGATTTAAATATTGGAGGTCAAAGTGAACATTTATGCCAAATCTCAGGAAATCCCTCAAACAGGATTGCGTGTTGCTGAGAATGAATGACCCTGACATGGAGCACAAGAAATACAAAGAAAAAAATAAAAGAGGTAGCGCATAAGTAGATACTCAACAATCTTTTCTGCCCATGCGGTGTAACAAAGTTAAGCAAACCAGGAAAGCACTGTGTTAATGTCATATGATAGAAATGTGTGAGCACGTAGTCCCAGAGAGGTTTTATATTAGTGACATGCAGGACATGGACATAGAGCACAGAAGCCAAAAGCTTAGTTGGTTAGGAGCTACAACAGTGAGCAGTTTCATTTAACGTGTTAGTTCAGAGCTCAAATTTCGTAAAAATGTTCACAAGTGAATCATTTTCTTTGACTACTACTTTGCCTGTGTTCCAGATAAAAACCATTCCAAATAATAAACAACTATCCAGATCATGGTATTGATAAGAAAGCTGACAACTCACCATCTTTGCAGATGGTGCTCACCACGCAGGCTCCTGCCTCCAGATTGTAACCACTGTTGCAGCTGCTGCAGTTTCGTTCCCCGGGCCCCAAGCACTCATAGCAGCTACTGTCACACCTGCCGAAGGGTGCGTGAGGAATTAGATGCTAGTCAAGGCAGCACAAACTTTATTCTTGCACGCCAGAATCTGAAGTAAACCGATCGCTATAAAGGCGATGACAAATGATACCTGTTAGAGCTCACATTTCAACTTTGTCAGTCTACAAACTCCTGAACTATTACGGTATAACTATATTAATAGCAGTAAACAACCCTGGCGTATATATTATACTGCAGTATTAGACATTTACAAAGAGATGGAGATGAGAAAAAGCTGTAATTTATGTAAAGTCTCTTATTTAATAATGTAATATTATTGGCCTATTCAGTTTCTGCTGGTGAGCGGCGTCTGCAAATGTGCCAAATTTCTGAACACAGAAAATCTGGACGAGAAGATACCTGAAGCAATCCTTTAGGAGCAAGTGTTAGACACAGTTATCGCATTTATCATCCCGCTAGTGTGAAAACATCACTTTCTGAGACAAATCTGAAGCTGAGCATGAAGGAATCCACTACGGTAAAAGGGTCAAGTGGGCAATAAATAATTCAAGACGGGGAAGGAACATAGCAGGGAGGTAAGACCATAAGAGAAACAGACAAGATGTCTGACGCTGTGGATGAGTTTCAACTAGCAAACTAGTCATCAAACCATTGTCAATCACAGGGATATGATTATGTTTATGTGTTCTTTCCGTCCTCATTCAGGTTAACATTAGCGAAGGGTGACTCAACAGAGCCGTCTGTGGGAAAAGCTCAAACAGCTTAAAGACAACAAAACAATGACGGCACCAAATGTCAGCGCTGACTGGCTCTGTGACTGCGGTTTACTGGAAAGTCCTTCATTGCAGGCTTTCTGTTCTCATTTACCTTTACTGTCATCAGTGACTGATTGCAATTTTGCTGAATTACCCCCGTTTGAATTTTTAAATACGGGTGTAATGCAACTGAGTTTTGATTTCACCAGATGTCGGTGCCCAAATCATCTTCTGCCTTCTATCTCGGACACCAGAAATGCACAGAGCAGGGAGAGAAATAAGAAAATAACAGCGGAGGCTAAAGTTAGGCTTAAGTTGGAAATTTGCACTAGCAAAGGAAACTTCCTTGTTTATCTCTACAGACTGGAAAGTCCTCCCCCACCCCCACACCACCCCTTTTCACCGTGGCGTAGAGGTGTTGGCAGGTGTGCTGACTCACTTCTTACAGGACCTCTGCACCTGCCCGTTGTCTGAGGTCTGCTCTGACAGGTAGTAGGTAGCACTGCATGTTAAAACACACCGCCAATCCTCAAGTAAGTAGCCGTCCGCACACTTTGTGCACGCCTCTACTCCTGTGCCTGCAAGACACAAACGCATTTTTGAGCGTTACACTGACGAACAGAAAATGTCGCTCGTGTCTTCAAAACACACAGGTTTACTGCACATGACAAATGTAATCCTGCAAGTATTGCTTCCTACCTGCGCAGGTGGCACAGGCCCGATGACATGGTTCGCAAGTCCTTCTGTGGCCGTTGTAATAAGTCCCGGGGTCACAGGTCATCTGACACTTGTTTGCCTGAAGGCTGGAAAGTGAAAAGAAACAAGGCACTTGTATCTTTAAAGCAAAACCAGAAAGATGCAGAAAGTAAACAGTAAAATCCTGCAGTAAAATCATTGGACATTAAAAAAACCTCATGTTTTCCTTTGTGTGGATGTAGTGTGCATCAAAACAACCTGCTAGAATACACCAGAACAAATCTCTTTGAAAACAGATGCTTCTGATTTTTGCGTTGATTTTAGAGATGGCACATGGAGGCAAGGAGGTCAGTTATGTAGCAGGTTTGGAGGTTACAAAGTCGGCTCTGTGGAGTCACAGTGAGGACAGGTTGGTGAGCTTTGCTAAGCTGAAAAACAGCTGGCCCGCGTTAGCTTAGGTTTCCCAGAAACAATTTCGTCTGGTCCCCTCTTCCTCTCCGACTCCTAACTGAGCATTAATGGTGAACTAAGTGGAAGAGAGGAGACTGTGTGTGTCTGCGCGCACGTGTGCGTGTGTTACTGTGGTCTCTGAGGCGTTCAGAGGAAATTATGGCCTACAAATGTCCCTCCCCACCTCCACCTCTGGCAACACTATACACTTAAAAGTTGGGTTCAAGACCACAATATGTTTAAACACTTCACAAGTGTTTCTTTCCTGACCTAGCTGGAATTCCAGCACTTTAGAAACTATCCTCAGTCAGGTCAAATGCAGCTGGGTCACTTTGAAGAGGCTGCTGTGGAAGTGGCCAAAAGATGAACTGAACCATGTCTCAGTGGCTGGCTAAACGGTTCAGATCATAGCCTTTTCAAAGTAAGGATTACAACGCAAAACAGATCCTCTTCCTTTGGGTCTCCACATTACACAAGCATTTGTGGGCTTTAATAAGCCACTGACCCCACTGGATAAATATCAGTTTACTCAATATGGATCCCAAGTGGAAAACAGTTGGGAAACCCTCGTTTCACCGGTTCACTGTACAAACCACAAAGTATACAGTGTTCTGGAATAAAATGGAAGCACTTCTGCAGCATTACAGTCACTGAACACAAAAGGTTTTTATCCTGGAACCACAACAGTGATATTTGGGGGGGAAATCTACGTCAAATTTAATGTTCAAGGCTTATCAAAGCACAGAGCCCTTCAAATGATCCATATTGTGGAAGCAGTCCGTGTATAATGAACCACGACCCACTTGTGGTTCAGGAGGTAAAGCGAGTTGTCCAATAATCACAGCAGTTTAGTGGCTGTTCCTGTTGAAGCATCACTGAGCAAGAGTGTAAGAACGGGTGAAAAAGCTTTAACTGAGCAGTGTGTTTGAGACCAGCTAGTTCGTACGGTTTTCTGACCACATTTAAATGTGAATGTTTCATAAACAGACTCAACGATGGTGAAAAAATACAACTGTTTGCAATGAGGGGCAAAATTTGGAGGCTTTCAGGCCAATCTTTTCCTGTTGCATTAAAACCCGGTTAGTCAGATGATAATTTAAAAGCACTTGAAGTTGAGTCCTGTTTACTTTCTGACCGTCATGCAGCTGACCATTTTCTAAAAGAAGTAGATCTTCACATCTGATTGTCTGAGATTGTCACAAAACATCACATCACTCTCCTACTGCCCAACATCTTACAGCCAAAACACAACCGCGAAGAAAAATGTAAGACACGATTTCTTGTAATTTGTTTAAGTATTCTTCAGGAATAGTTCTCCAGGTTTCTTGAAGGACATTCGAAGCTCTTCTTTGGATGTTGGCTGCCGTTTGTTCTATTCTCTGTTGAGATGATCCCACTCGACTGTTTCAATACTGTGTGTTTTTCTCTATACAGCTATCCTTTTACCGCACTGGCAGTGTGTTTGGGATCATTGTCATGCTGAAAAATAAATTTGCTGCCAATCAGATGCTTTCCACTTCGTATTGCATTGTGGGTCAAAATCTGATGGTAGTCTATGTTTGAAATTAAATCAGTTTTGATAAAATCTCCAGCAAAATTGGCTGAAATGCAGCAATTTCACCATGTTTTAGGGACAGCTGTAGACACGGTCTCTCTCTAGACATCCTCCACACATATTGGCAACAATCTGAACCAAAAAGTTAATTGGATTCATCACCCCATAAACCACTGATTTCCAATCCAGTTCTTGTGTAATATGTCATACCTCAGCCTTTTCTCTCCATTTCCCTTCCTTAAGAATGGCTTTTTGACAGCCACCCTTCCACTCAGACCAATTCTGATGAGGCTACAGTAAACAGTAGATGGATCAACTGAAGGGTCAGATCCATCTCTGAGGTCCTGTGTCACGTCTTCTTCTTAAGGACGTTATTTTTCAGATCCTGTTCATCTGATGTAGATCATTTTTTAGGCCAGCCATTTTTCCCCCTTATCCACTCTCCTCAAATTTTTTAAGGGGAAACTGCACACCATGCTGAGATATGCTAAGCTATCAGCCAACAGCTCTTTGAAAAGCATTTGGTTAGTGCAAAATGACTATTTTACGCCTGTCACACTCTTATCATTTTTTGATAATGGCATGTTGGCATGTTTTGTAGATTCAACTACAGAAATGAGAACAAATGATGAGTCTTTGCGACAGTCTGCTGGTAACAAGGTGCCCAAAGATACAATTTATAATTTGTTCTTTCCTACGTTGCCTGTTATACATGGACAACACTGGTTTCTCCCTTGTGTTAGATGCTTTTTTGTGCTTGGATGACTCATAGGTCAATGTTAAGTGGCTTTAAACAGCAACAACAATCATTCTTCTGAAAATGGTCAAGTACAAGGCCTGGACTGAAAATGAGTGAGAAAGCAGCCATTATCCAAAGAAAAACTGAAACACCTTCAGAGAGCCTGGAGAACTATTACTGAAAAAAGACAGTCGGACTCCTGTGAAGCAAGACATAAAGAAATGGTGGGTGGTGTAACACTAACACATTTTGCACAGTACTACATTGACTTTTCTTATGCACCTCTTTCACGTGATGACTAAAAAAGTTCAAGGCTGTGGTGTTTGTGAAAATTATTAATGCCTTAAACTATTATCAGTGACTCTAGTCAGGAATTGCTCAACGTGGCACCAATCTTACCTCATCCCAGGTTTACATTCTGTGCAGATATTGGAGGCTGTACACTTCTTACAGTTCTCCTGACATCGCCTAAAAATGTTGGAATCTGGAAGACACACAGTGCGCAAGTCATACACAGCACATAATAGGAACCAGAAGTCTGGTTGCATTAAAAAAACAGCAGGGGAATAGAGGAGAAAGAGTGATGAAGAGTATCAGATGGAGTAGAATGTGTGAGGAAGACCAGCGAGTAAAGTTATGGGAAAAAAGAGAATATGGAGAAGATGAGGCAAAAAGGACAAAAAAGGAAAAAGGAGGAGGAAATCGAGATAGCAAGATGAGGGGTGAAAGGTTCTGTGGGGCTGAAAGAAGATTATAGAGTTGAGGGAGGATGGGAATCTAGATGAATATTTCAAAAGGCAGACTAAAGGCAATGACACGCTTTGACACAAAGCACATGGACTCTTATGTAGCAATGGTGATTGCCAAAAAGTTATGCTAATAACATGTTTTATCATTCCTTGGAAGGATGAGGAGACTGCAAGTAAGAATGCTGGCTGGATTTTTAGGAATCTGAAAAATCCTTACAGGATGAAGGAAGGACATGGACAGGCTACGGACTGATTTCCAAGAAAAGACGAAATGTTGTTTTGGCATTTTGGCTCAGAGCTGTAGGTGAACATTAGAGTGTAGT
This sequence comes from Oreochromis aureus, assembly GCF_013358895.1. Classification (NCBI taxonomy): domain Eukaryota; kingdom Metazoa; phylum Chordata; class Actinopteri; order Cichliformes; family Cichlidae; genus Oreochromis; species Oreochromis aureus. The sequence continues at coordinate 18,889,506 of NC_052953.1, forward strand.
TTGGTTCATCAATCAAAATAAATTCTTTAGAAATTTTAGGGTTTTTCAAATGGGTATAAAAACCATCTGCTGCTGATTTCTATCGTTCTCCATGTTATATCAGGGTTTCTTGAATATTTTTGCATTTTAAACAATTCACAAAATGATTAATGATTAGAAAAGATTAAGTGAAACCACAATAAATAGTACAATCCTTGCCAAACACTTTTTCATTTAGTATATTTGCACTAATTTTAACATCAATAGCACAGAGACCTTGCTTACATTGGTTTATCCATGATCCAGTAACAAAATCATGTCAACTGAATGTTAAAAAGAAAATAAACTCCAGTTTTCTTATTTAAAAAAAAACAAAACAACACTCGGCTATGCTGCCATTTCAAAAGGGAAAATGTACCCACTACATCTTGGCCTGTTAAAATGTTATGATTAAACTTGCATCAGATCATCTCAGATCTGCTGCCAGAGACTCTCAGAGCTGCCAGGGCTTACACACTATCCTGGCAAATACAAAGACATAATTATAATATATACATAGTGTCAGTCTCTCGTTTCTGGTTTGTTTTTATTAAAAAAAAAAAAAAGTCCACACTGGCAAAACATTCTGAACCCGTAAAGCACATACTTTCTGTGAATACTACTGCACTACTGAATACTTTACATGCCAGAATTTAACACAGGGAAAAAAGAAAAGAAAAATGATCTTAAACCCAATCCAAGCATAATCTTTCTGCAGATCTGTCTTATTTCATGTTTTATTCCACTTTAATTTGACGTAGCCAAACGGTTCACTACCACAAACTTTTCAGTTCAGCTTGAATCAGCAAGTGCATTACAATAAACAAGTGGCTAGACATTACCTCAAGGGTACAATGGCATCATTCTGGTGTGGTGAATGAAAGCAGACTGGTGATAGTTAAGGGTGGAGGTTTTTAGAAACCTCCTCCACCATTTACAAATGGCTGTGTATTTCTCTACACTCTTAATCTAAGGAACTTCAGGCACAGATGATCATGCAGTGGATACGGAGAATAACAGTGAGATTTTGGCATTTTAAGAAAACAGGCGCACAACAGAAACACAACTGAAGTCCCAAGAAACTTATAAAAGAAAACAAAAAAACTGTGTGACAACCTGTAAATAAGAAATGCACAGCCACTGTGATGTGACTAATTGGTTTCAACAAACTTGACGTTTTGAAACTGAGTGAAGGATAGATCTGACTGAGAAACAGTAATATACTGTAACACATTCCCTGCTTATCATTTATGTTACTCTAATGTTTATTTTACAAAACAAACGTTGTGTTTTCTTCAATAAAACTTAAAACTAGCGACTGAGACCATAAACCCATCGGGAAAATTTTTACTTAGGGAGTCGCCCCCTATTGGCTATCAAAAAATATGCAGGATATGGCACTTCTACAGTAGCTTTACTTTTCAGACCCAGAGGTTAGCCATGAGAGACCAGGTGTGACCTGCAGGGAAACCTACCGCTATCGAGGTAGAAGCCGTCAGGACAGTTGGCGACGCACGTGTGGGAGCCCTCGATGAGGTTGAAACCGCTCCGGCATGTGGTGCACTGGTCACTACGACTACCAACACAGGTCTCACAAGAGGAGGAGCACTTCTTGCAACGTTTCCTATCATCACGGAAAAATCCACTGGGACACTCAGATACACACATCCTGGAAAGGGAAGACATTGAAGAGAGAAAAAGAGCATTTACATTTAGTGCATTAGGATAACCTCCTTGAGATGGAACATGGAACTTTGGAGGTTTTGAAGACAGAACAAATATAAAGACAACAAAAAAAAGTTGACGAAAAAAATAAAAATTACAACCTTATACAAAGCGACTCTAGCAATTCAGATTGATTAGTCGCCACTGCGCAAAATAAGTGAACAGTTAGACTCGGAAACATGTTTATGCAAGTTTATCACTCAGGTGGAGCTCAAAACATTTTAGCTTTTTTTTAAACAAACTTCTTTGGATACAAAACAGGAAGACTCAGTATAAAAAAAAATGAAGAGTGAAAAAAAGTGTCACGAAAGCATGAAAAAAAAACAAAAAAAACCTATAGCACATTTTTCCTTAGAGATTCATTGAGGCTGTAGTTTCCTCTGAAGGGCAGCGTTCTTCAGTAGCGGACCAGTGAAGACCAAATCAAAACCAAGGATCGAAATGTAAAAAATAATTAAATACATAATCTCTGCAGCAAATATGATCTAAAATGAAATAAAATATCTGGGAACTAATGCAAAAATAAATGTGTGCGTAGAGGTTTTACACGACGAACAGGCCAACATCTACTGAATAACTTCACAGCTGCTTAGCACCCCGTCATTTTAACCAGAAGCTCACGCCCTGAGGTAAAGACCTCCAAAGATCTAAAGAGCACAAAACACACACGCACTTTCTGCCAAAAAACACACATTGCACATGTATAAGTACACAAGACATGCTTTTACCCTCCAACTTAAATACATATCTGGTTTGCTGAAATGGTTATATAAAAGGAAAAAATATATATTTTGTAACGACAGCACATACTGTAGTGTAACCTCTAAACCCAGGACACCAATTACTGTGAGCTTTAAACTTCAAACCTTATTTTTCCTCCCCACTGATCAAACATGTAGAAGACAATAGAAGGGAACTTTGAAGTTCTTCGTTTCTAGCACCAAACCTGAATTTCGGCAAGAAATTTGGAAAACCAAAATGTTGGCCCCCTGTACATGCCAACAAAGCTAACAGATCTAAATTCAGTTTATACTTCATAAATGGTTAAAAATATTTGCATATTATTAGCCCTCGACAAACACTGATAGTTCTCTCATAATCTAAGAAACTTTTTTAAAAATGTAATAGATTACTATTTAAAAACTGATAGTTTAGCCTGAAAATCAAACTCAAAAATACATAAAAAGAAATCCCAAAGACGCCCACATCGTTTGGTGAATGTGGAGCATCAAACACACATGCAGGGATGTAATTATCTGATGACTAGACGCCGCTGCCACTCCTCCTCCTTCCTCCAATCTTCATTCATCAATTGCTCCCTGTGGTGGCAGAAAAGGGCAGCACACCTCTAAAGTGAGCTAATGATAAGGCAGCACCTAAGCTTGCACATTCTCATGCACCTGCATCGGCCTGTCTTTTATTAGTCCAGAGACAGGCCGACACAAAGGCAATTACTACAGACTTTGATCCCAGGGGCAAGCACAAAATGTAGACACATGCACAAATTTACAGTCACACACTCACACACCGGCTTGTATGCACACAATTAAGAAGGGGAAGGGACAATCAGGACACACCGTGACTGACAGCGTTTCTCTTATCAGACTGATGTGGTGTAATTAATCAGGCCACCATCAGCAAAGTTTCCAAGCTCACCATTTAACAGACTCCTTATATAAAGCACGGTGCAGTGCAAAGCTTCCAAAAACTCAGTAGCCAGTTCTCAGTTCTTGTTTTTCTCTCTCAGGTTTACTTGTCAAAGGGTAGAAACACTCTTTTTCTGGATTCACATGAAAAAAAATAAATGCAGTTCTTACATTTCTGTAGGTTTTCTAATGATCAAACCCAATCACACAAAACGGGCTGGCGAACAGATGTTTCTCTGAGGTATGTAAACAACTGAAATGTTGCCTTCGGCTGGTTAAATCTACAGATCGAGGGATTTGTATGCACCAATGTTCACTTCCTTTGGAAAACTATCTGATTGAAAGCCCCTCAGCTAATATTGATCCGTCTGCTCATTGGACCTCTCACTCCTAACAACGATCAAAAGACAAAGTAACTGCTGGGCCAGACATGGGTTTTCCATGTGTTGCCTTTAAATTAACAGAGGAGAGAGAAAAAAATGGCTCTGTTGGAGTTCACTGAACAAGATTTCTTTGGCATCGTGGGTCATAGGGTTTGAGCTGATCTAAGTAGTTCTCACTCCTTCTAATTCTACAACGAAGAACATAAAGGAATAAATATTTGCCAGGACAATCATTCAATCATTTGTTTTTCAGTCTGATTTTTTTCCCTTTGTTTATTCATGTGTCAAAATCTTTTCTTCTTCTTTGTTAAAAAAAATCTAACAAGAAAACCCAACAGTACGGCACTTTCCCACTGCTCTCCTATTTAGCGTGAGGTTGTTGCCACAGTGGATAGTTCGATACATCTGATTTAGCACAGATTTTATGGTGGCTGCCCTTCTACCCTCAATACTCTCATTTATCTGGGCTTGGGTCTGGCACTAGGAGCATACAAGCCCGTGACGTCACTGAGGCTGGGTTCTTGTCTCCTCCCGGTCTAGAACCACAGTTCTTTCACGTTTAAGGAGAATGTATAACCAGAATATAACTAGATGGCAACCACTTGGGTCGAATCCATGAGCGCAAAGAGACACGTGTGGCCATGTTCCACTCATCGGTGGAAACTTACTGCAACATGTAGCGAAGTATTTGCAAACCTTCACCAATTTGTCTGAGAGTGACTGGAGTCGAATAAGGCTGACTGTGCAATCATCCATTTTTTTCCAAGTTGCAAGGACTCTACTGTCCTAACGCAGACAGACAACCATTTACACCCAGATTGACACCTCAGCTAATTTAGAAATGCCACGTGATGCATGTGTTTGCACTGTGTGAGAAAGCTGGAGTACCCAGAGAAAACCTACATGTGCAGGGGGAGAGCACGCAGACTCAACACAGAAATTCACCATTCTGGACCCAAGACCTTCTTGCTGTGATGAGCCAGTGCTACACAAGGCTAAAGCACACCATGTAAAAGTTTTCTAACAGAAAGTCAGGTGGTGTAAAACAAAGAGTGATACAGTTCGATTTTGAAGGTTTGATTTTGAGTAGATGTATACAATCAAGGAGCAATATAACTTCTGACAATCTAACGCAGTCTGACCTGGTGTTGTTCTTGAACTTGAGGAAGTAATGAAGGCAGTTAATGCAGTGGTGGGGTCCAGGACCCCAACAGCCATTCTCACTGCATTCAGAGTCACAGGGGCCTGGAGTCAAATACAGAAAGAAAAAGGGGTTTCAAGTCTTACAGCCTCTTGAAATGAGCTATTTTAATTGATTGCACTTTAATAGTACCCATAAATCACAAACTACAATACCAATATTTTGACACAGCAGCAGGGAAGTAAAAAAGCCTATCAAAAACATGTTACTATAAAATGCTGCTATTGTAACTAACCCTTCTGTGGGCGGCAATGGATTTATCACTTACCAGGGTACTCCTCTGGGAATTCCTCATCAAGGTCTGCAAACTGAGGCTTATCTATGTGCCCAGTTGAGTACGGGTGCACAGAGGTGCCATACAGCACCAATGACCACTCCTTTAGCTTGCCTGAAAAGACAAGACGAGACTTATAAATATGAGAACACCACCATTTGCCCACCACAAGGATAACTTTTATATTGTAGAGTTACTGATATAATCAGGTCACACTATAAAACCGACTACATTTTTACACCCTGCATTTTCAGCAAGCACCATGAAACATTTTAATGATACCCAAGGAAAGCTTGGTAGTTTATATGGCATTACAGTGACTGATGTAACAGCTTTTAAGAACCTACTACTCTTCATCTGAGACAGTAAATTAGTGGGTAATTTCAGTTAGAAAATTCACGGCTTCCCGAGGAACATGCATGGCCCTGTTGGCACTTTACCTATTCCAGAGAAAGTTAATGGCTCTTCTGCTTCTTCTGTCGCCATAACATGAAAATCAATGTAAAAAAAAATAATACAAGATGATTCAATTAAAGAAGCTATTCACACTGTCATACCAGGCACTTTCTGGCTGCGAAGTTGTGAAGGTGAGTCATAGATCTCTAGGACCCAGTCGCCTGCTGCCTTCTCTCCCCAGCAGTGGGTGGTCATAAACTCCCAGTTCTTAAAACCCTCCATGGAGTGATCAAACAACCTGCGCACCAGAAGTACACACAGTTACAAACACACAGACAAAAGTACACAGTTACAAACACACAGACACTTATCAGATGAGGAAGTGTTTCAAGCACTGCAAATACAAGAGCAAACAATCAGAGCCTTTAACGAGCTATGCGCAGTGTACAGTACTGAGATTTACTACAGGTTAAGTAAACCTGTGAAAACTTTGAATTCTGATTGGTTGGAAGATGCTGATTCACCTTTTATGAGCAAAAACTGTTGATAAAGTGTTGTAAACATAAACTCAGTGGCCACTTTATTTGTTACACCTTGCTAGTACTGGATTGGACCTTCTTTTGCCTTCGTGGCACAAATTCAACAAGGTGTTGGAAACATTCCTCAGAGATATTGCTCCATACTGACTTGATAGCATCACACAGATGCTGCTGATTGGTTGACTGATGTGAATCTCCTGTTCTACCACATGCCAAAGGTGTCCTGTTGGATTGAGGACCATGGAGGCCATTTGAGTGCAGTTAATACACTGTCACGTAGAAGAAACTGGTTCGAGATGATTTTTGCTTTGTGACATCATTCTGTGGTAAGCTGGATAGATGGTACGCTGTGGTCATAAACCAATAGGCATGTGGTCTTTAAATGATGCTCAGTTGGTACTGAGGGGTCCAAAGTATGCTAAGAACCTGAGGCTGAACCATTATTACAAACAGAATCATCCATTTTCATGGAGTTGACCACATTTTGACCCTACCATCTGAAAGTCAAAGAGAAATTGAGACTCATCAGATCAGGCAACATTTTTCCAATCTACTGTTGTCCTATTTTGATCTAGCTTCAATTTCCCATTTTTATCTGACGGTAGTGGCACATAGTGTAGTCTTCTGCTGCTGCAGCCCATCTGTGTCAAGGTTAAATATGCTGTACATTCACAGATGCCCTTCTGTATACCATGGTTGTAACGAGCGGTTATTGGAGTTGCTGCTACCTTCCTATGACCTTAGGCAGTTCTCTTAAAGCGCTCCCACTTACTGGATATTTTCTCTTTTTCAGACCATTCTCTGTAAGCCCTATAGATGGTTGTGTGGGAAAAATCCCAGATGATCAGATCAGTTTCTGAAATACTCAGACTGCCACAAAGAACCATGCTACGTTCAAAGGCACCTTTATTCCCTACTCTGATGTTCAATTTGAACTTCAGCAGGTCGTCTTGCTCTTGTCTACATGCCTAAATGCACCCAGTTGTCGCCATATGATTGGCTGATATTCGATATTTGTCTTAACAAGCGGCTGAGCAGGTTCCTATTGAAGTGATATATTTGCCACTGTTCAACTGTAGGTAAACTGTAGATGCTAAACACAGAGCTTCAGCTCGAGGTCTTAGAGCCAACACTAACGACCAAAGATGGGACAAATGCATGAATATGTTACAGTTAAGTGATGAGGACTGTATAATGGGCTGAGGGCTGCTTTGGTTTTTGAAGGGAGAGCAGCTGTTTTTCTCATAAACCACATGATTTTTTTATTATCTTAACACATTCCCATCTGTTGTCAGTTGATCATATTTTTCCTAAATTAACCAGACAAACTGTAGGGAGTACTCCACAGAAGACCAATGAAAAAGAGGTCTTAGCTGACCTAAAGTCTGGCAATGGTATTAATTTAATAGAAAATAAACAAATGAGAGAATTAATAACTGAAACTCAGTGTACTACAGCCCGTAGAAGTTGCAGATACTGCTGTTAGGTAAGGAGTTTAATTTGATTTTCATTCATATTCAAATTAATTTTCTTTTTAATAGAAATACTCTGGCACTGCAACCCTCTAAATGCATCATCACACAAACTTCAAGCTGTTCCTGTCTGTTGTGGCACTCCATCAACTGCATGCTCTTTGGTTGTAGTAAGTGGACTTTGGACATATTCAGATAAACATGCAATTATATGAAAGGACGTGGCAGGCATGAGTCAGAAAAACTGGTGGATTGAGCAAGTTTTTTTCTGAAGAGTTCAAATTATACATCTGAGTCCTATAAGATCAACATAGCTTCTATAGCTTATACACAAAAGTGTTTACTCTGTGTTTTATGCTAAAGCAAAATGAATCAGTGGAATAAAGCCATTTTAAGCATGTGCAAAGGAAGTTGTCTTACCTATGCATTCATTCATCGGTTATTTTAACCTCCTGAACTTGTTCAGAACACCTATTTCAGTGCATGAGCCGCTCTGCTCAGTTACATTCCTACTTAGGAGCTGACTGACTGATTCTTGACTGATAGATATCAACTACCTTCTATAAAGTCTAACAGCTTGTTGGCAGTGCTGGTATTTTTTACAATGTTCTGTGAAATAACACAGCACTGTTCTGTGTTCTTCAAAACGACAGCACGTAAATTACTGATTTTGATGGCAAGTGGCTCTAGTAGCATCCAGCCCAACCTCTGGAGCTCAAATATTAAAAAATAACATAACAATTAAGAGAGTAATGCAATCACACTTAGCTTGTTCTAAACTTCAGAGGGCCTCCTTTCTTATTTGAAGTTCTTCCTTGAAGTGCTACTAACTTTTCCTTTGAAGAAAAAGTATCTCCACCAGTGTGTCATTTATCTGATTTACTCCACACAGCTAAAGCTAAAGGATATACAGCCAAAGACCCTGGGCACTGCAGTGTCTAGTTTTAGGTTCCCTTTGGCTGAAGTTTTGGGGCCTCCTTTGTTGTGATGTCACACAGTAAAGAAGGTTTTTAGCCTGTTAAAGATGATGGGGTCACAGTTGGCATTGTTGTAGACTCAACAACAATACAGGATGCCCTTCCTGACACAATCCCTTAAAAAAATCCTTTCCAAGATTGGACCAGGGATCTTTTGTTAGGCATGTGTGTAAGTTGTTATAGTTTATACTTCTACAATAAATTCATGTAATATCTAAGTGCCCGATGCCCTTGCCAGCATTTGTATTTGGACATGACGAGCAAGTATAGCCACCAAAACACAAGTTTGTGGTGCAGTTTCTCTCTTTAAGCTGGTTTGAAAAATCACACTAGAAGAAGCAGCAGCAGCTGGAAATGTTTAGGAGGAACCTACAGTACTGAATGGGCCAATCACAGATCCTATGGACTGTGTAATTACATTTCTAAAGAGGTGCACATTACGTTCAGCATATGGTTTCAGAAGGAATTGCAATTATTAGGTACCCATGTAGATTTATCGCTAACATATAAACCCCTGTTAGACTCCTCTGTCATGACAATATGCTTTATAAATAAATCTCTAACCCAAATATTAAACAGATTAAGGTCAGCTATTCTTCCTTAGATGGAACGGCACACACCCGCTGGGCCATCAAATAATATTCTCAAAGGTGTTGGTTTGGAAAGAAAGTGGAAAAACTGATCTTTTATTTCAAGTTCATGAAGCTGAACCTTTGAAAAAGAGCATTCACAGTAGGTTCTGTACCTGTTGGCAAGCAGCTGAGACTTGGTCCCTGAGGGTGAAGTCAGGTTGATTGACAGGTCCCCACGGCGAGGGTGTGTAATCGTTATGCGTACGACCACATGCTCCAGGTAGATCACGTGATGGTTGGGGTTGTCAGTGCATCCTGTCGCCTTGTACACGGACCGAACCACGTGCTCTGGACGGATGGTTCTGGAGGAAAACATCAGAGTGTAAACTTAAAAAAAACCCCAACATGCTGCAGCACAATTTGACCACTTTAAGTTTTTCAGAATCAGAAAACTTTGTTATTCTCAGAGGAAATTATGTGGTCACAGATGCTCCAAGAGAGCAAGGACAGCAGGGAACAAGTACCAATATCACAAAAAAGCTCCAATATAAAAATATACACAATATATAAAATAATAATATAAAGTTGCAACTGTGGTGTCTCTCTTACCATACTGACAGTTATTTTCTCTATAAGGGATGTGCAGGATTTATCTGCCCAATATCACTCTACATGAACCGAGACATTTTAAACCTTAGACTGTGGCCGTCTCCATAGCGACATGGCTCTAATTGCCATGACACAGTTAATGTAATTATAAAGTTTCACTTCACTTATTTGATTTAACCTCCAAAAACCAAAGGGCATGCAAAAAAAAAGAGAGAGAGAGAAAAGTCCATATTAACATTTCTCATTTCTTGAACCTCACTCTGCCAAAGAAACCAAGAACCTGAACACGATAAGAAAGACAAAGAACATTATTTGTTCAGTCTGCTATGCACGGCTCAGCAGCAGAAAGCTCGCCGAGCAGCCAACATAAACATCTAATGGCCCCTTGAATAACATCTGTGCTATGATTTAATAGAGCAGCGATACAGCACCAAAACCTGGACGAGTCCACAAGAGGGGACAATGAAAACCATCTTGCCAGCGCAACACTTTGGAGAGAAGGAGTCACACATGGAGCAGCTGAGCCAACTAAACACATCAGCTCACTGCTGCCAATGGATTACATGCAGGGTTTACTCACTGGAAACTAAAACATTACACTTTCTTCAAAACATTATAAAAATGAGTTACTAAAATAATTTCTTGCAGGTTGGAGGGGGTTGAGAGAACAACCAGTGAGTTCCTGTTGTTTGATTATATATTGGAAACTGTTTTGAAAGATTCAGTTAAGGGTTGCAATCACGACCATGACATTTTCTAGTTATGAAGCCATGCGGCACAGATGTTTATCTTTGCCAGTAAAATTGGCCTGAGGCAATTACGAACTAGCCCGTGATATCAAAAGCGATTCCAGGAGCGACACTTCCTCGCATTTGGCTCGAGAAATGATTGAGAACAACAGTAACAAAGTGGCTTATTTCATTAATAAAAATATTCAGCTTTGGCCGTTCATACCATGTAATTAATGCTGGTCTGCTGATTATTAATTACTGCTAAAAAACATCAATTTGTTGTGACTGATGTGTTTGCAAAAGGCCAACACTGGCCACCAAGATGAAACTAACGATTTCCGCTGAGAAATGTTGCTTAAATTACCCGAGCTGGTACGTTAAATTAATCTGTCTCACATCGGTTAGAGCGGTGAAGAAAGGAACGACAGCGATTTATAATTAAAAGCAGCACATGAGCGTTTTCCTGAATGCGGAGAGGAAAATAATCTACGATAATTTTTCCATTCGTCTCTCATCTCTATCTGAGCGTTTCCATAATGGAAGTCTGAACAGCCAATTGAGGCAAATATTTATACATAAAGTACAAAATAGAAACAACCGTTGGTGGTGAAGCAGATTAGATGGAGCGAATGACAGTGAACACACTGAATGTCCGTTTTGATGACCGTTTGGAAAGCGGCCAGCGGTAACGTCTGGGGAGTCTGGAGCCGACAGAACAGCTCTGCTCTATGACACCGCACAGATAGCTGAACCGTACGCGCTGGGACCGAGCAGATGCACGGCTGATTACCACCAGTCTGATTGCACTCGGATCATGCAGTTTTCCTGCTGCATACTCCAAGTGGTGCTGAGATCAGCTGCAGACAGACATTACCAAACGTGGTCAGAGGGGCCAGCCAGAGGGTGTGTGGGAGCACAGCAGTGAGGTGATGACTGCACTTATGTTGCAAGTTGCAGTAGAAGCACAGAATACACGCCCAGAGAGATGTGGCAGCGAACTAACTGCACACGTGTGCCTGCTATCGTCTGCTATCGTCTTTGCTTTATTTTTAAACAAACTCCTATGGAGGAGGTCGTTTCGCTCGTTCTGGGATGAATCCAGTTTTAATAATGTGTCACAGATAAAACTTTTATGATTGTTTTGCCTTCACTTCAGAAGCAAAAAAAAAAAAAAAACAACAAAGCCTTTTGTTTCTGGCGATTGCTTACTTTCTTCTTATTTTGGCTTAATGGAAGTGTTACTTCTGTTCAAGAACAATGCTTTAATCCCATTCACAGCACATATATTTCTCCATTACCCACCAGTAAGGATTGCTTAACACGACTGCCTCCGACAGGAGTTAGACTTTACATAAGCCTCGTATGGGCTGGCTTGTGCACTGGTGCAGAACAGACAGAATGACAGTGATAATGGTGCAGTCGCTGGCCACTGAGCCTTCGACTGAAAGCAAACCAGTTCGGGGCCCAAGTTCAGCCAGCCTGCCTAACACAGAACAGAGCTCAGGCTTCCAGCTGCATCAAGAATAACAAGTTGTGAAGCCCTGGCTCTCTCTATGCAAGTGTGTGCGCATATGCGTGTGTGCGTGTGTGTGTGTATATACACATAGTAAAGGTCTTATGTGAGAACCACCCTGCCAGAACTAATGCTTGGCCCCTATCAAGGTACAGCTTGCACAACTGCACTCTGAAACACATGCCAGTGCAAAACACCAGAGAGAGAAAGAAATACGAAAGAAAAAAGAAAGACAGTACAACTGAGACGGGGGAACAGATTGAAACAAGGAGTGGGGGCGGCAGGGGCTCTCACAACAGCTTACAAAATCCGACTTAGCCAGAATGAAAGCATATTTAATGAGACTTGTTGGTGTATGAAGACACTAGATGGGATCAGATTCCTTTGTGTCATAGAAACTGTACATATACATATACTCTTTTAACATAAAATCACCCTAGCAGTAGATGTCCATGATTATTTATTGCAAGAACACCAAGCTTTTAATTTAATTGGTGAAATTTTAAAGCTCCTTTAAACAGAGTGATCCAGCTTTGTAGCAACAGTTGGGGGAGGCTGTTTCCCGTATCCCGTGCTTCCTTAGGGATCATTTTGGAATACCAACTACGAACATCGCTCATCAGCTTACAGCAGAGTTTAATGGTGCTTTTGTGACTGAACGGAGTAAAATTTCTGCAGCCAGGTTCCCGAAGTCTGATCTCAAATCTGCCTTCAAGTGTTTTGTCCACATACTTATGACTTACTTATAAGAGATTATGCAACCTGCCTTATGATTTACCTGATTTGTCGGTCTGCACTCTCCACACAAACGTGTTGAGTAGGGACTTGCTTCCATCGCTCCGCCTCCTTCACCATCGCCTCGGCATCCATCAGGCCGAAACCATACAGGTGGCTGACTGCAGGAAACAGCAGAAAGTCACAGGCAGTCAGGCTGAATTATTAGATTGTTTTTGGCTACGAACAGTTCGTCAAAAGAGGGTTACATCTTAAAGCTCCTTGAGAAGACTTTGCGTTTTTAAGCAGCCACAGTACAACATTGGTTTCAACATCGTTTTACAGAATCTACCCTCACTGGGTAGCACCAGGTTGGACAAAAGAGGGGTTTATTTGAGTCACTGTTGCCTTCCTATCAGGTTAAAGCCGTCTGACCAGTCCTCTCTGACATCAACAAGGTATTTTTACCCAGACAACTACCACTCACTGGATATTTTCTCTTTTTTGGAGCATTACGCCACATTCAAAGTCACTTAGCTCCTGTTTTTTGTTTTTAAACCATCGGTCAATCTCATAACCAGTCTTTAAATGACCATAATAAAATGCAAGCGGTTTCAGAAAGAAGAGAAGATGACTTTTGAGGGTATGTTTGATGTGTCACAGCAGCACAAAGCTTTCACCAAGTACGGGTGTCTGAAGACAAACAACAAAAAGAAAAAAGAAAAGAAAAAGCTCCACATAACGTGCTTCCCATAACTATAGCTCCTCAACAATTTTGGTCTAAAGGGAAAATTCAGATGCTTCCTGACAGATGAGAATTAGTCCAGACGCCCTCTATGACACTTGGGTGATAAAGGGTTAAATCACCTTGTTTCTCATTGTGATGCTCATTGTGAACTTCAGCAGGTCATCTTAACCACAACGACGCCTCAAACTGAACATGTGATTGCCTGATTAAATATGTTAATGTGTTAATGAAGAGCTGTGCCTAATGTAGTGGCCGATGAGTGTAGTTGTTTGTTTTTAGAGTCCTATAATTGTTGCCCGAGTTACTGAAGAATCAGAACTTGTCAACCAGAGTGAAACTCTATCACGTACGTTTTAAATGTCCCTCTCGGTCAGAAAAGAGTTAGAAAAAAAATAAGACTGCTTATATGTACAGCTAATCAAATATGAATTCCTCTCATACTTCCTCACCCCTCCTTCTCTGCTCTGTCACTTGGAAAATCTCCAGGCACACTGGGCCTGCAGCCTGGCTGACCCTTAGTTCTCCCTCTCTTGGTTTCTCTCCAACACACACACACACCACACACACACACACACACACACACCACACACACACACACACACACACACACACACACACACACACACACACACACACACACACACACACACACAGGTACGCACTCAAAGTTACAAAATAGCACCCACCACATGGACCCTGACAGATGGCAGCTGGCAGCGCCGTACTTAAGCAAGCAAGAACAAGACATTTTTGGAAACTTCTCATCAGCCGTCTTCAGACTAATCTAATGAAAATATACATTTTCACAATGCAATAATTGGTTAGTTAAGGTAAGATCTGCTGAAAAAGAAATTCCTTACATCATCCTCCTGTGTTCAAACTGATCTGATTTTTCTAACACAGAGCTGTTACATTTCCTTTTTACCTTTACTGTCAGCTCCACCTGTTAGAGAAACAGCTCAAAGGAAGCTTTATGTGAAAGCTCTACTGGCTCTGTTCTGTGTAAAGTTTATTTGTTTGTTTGATATTCTGGCGGTATGAAACGAAGAAGCGCAGATTTCTAGCAGTAAATCAAAAGCCTCAAACAAATATCAAACACTTCTAGGGGGGGAAAAAGTCAGCTTTATAAAGACAAATTCCAATTAAGTTAAATCAACTTTATTTCAAAGACGTTTTTTAATGATTATCACCCATCCAGACTTCAAACACTGCTCAGTGAACTTCTTGAAAATTAATTAAAATCAGTCACATAGGACTTGTAACCGATTATTTTTATTGTGTAGAGGCACTGATAAGATATTGAAATTCAATGTGGTTCATGGTTGAGAAAACACGGTGGTAGATGGTCTGAATTCATAAGCAGATATATTTTGATGCTCTCTTTTTGAGCAAGAAGTAAACAGGTTTGGATGCAACAGAGATTCAAGAATTTTTCTGCTTTCATTTACTGAAGGTTTACGTCTGAGTGAGTGAGTGTTTACCATTGTAACCAGCAGCATTCGTCTTCCAGTCAGGAGCGCTGAGATGTCCGGCTCTAGAGGTTTTCACGATGATATGCTGAACGTCTCTCCATGATAGCAAAGGACTAGCAGAGGAAAACACAAATACACAGAAATCCATCAATTTATTAACGAAAAAAGAAGAAGAAGCAGAAACTTCACTTAGCTGTCCTACACTACAGCTAAATATTTGAACTGCCTTCACAAAAGCAGGAAGTTATCCAGGAATGATAACGTTGATTAGACATTAAAAAAGGCAGAATGGAGATAAAGACAGACGGATCTCTGTTGTGAGAGTTAACAATCAGACATCATCGTGGGGGGGAGGGGAGGAAGAGGCAGCCGTTGGCGAGATGAAAGGAACGTTGGGAAAAACAAATCCAGTACAAAAGGTGAAGGGGGTTAAAAAAAACAAAGCAGAAAGATGAAATGTAAAAGTAGGTAAAGAAAACAGGAATATACAGTAGGTGGAAAATTACTGAGAGAGAAAATTACAGAGGGCGTAGATGGAGGGCATAGATGCTTGTTCCGTCTCTAGTTTCTTAGATCTCACGTGAGATCCATTACGGGATGGCAGCCATGTGTCTCAACTCCTTTGATGTCCAAATGTTACATTAAAGGAAAAACCAGGAAGAAGTGGGTCACCAAGTTTCCTGGGATTCCCTTCCATCTCATATGCTGGCCAGATGCTCTGTTCCCTCCCCTCATGTCACTCCCTCACCATCTGAGACCTCCAGAATTTGCAATTCTCCAAAGCTTTTGACCTAAAACTATGATTTTAGGCTTTCAACCTCACATTTTAGTGTTAGAGCCTAACAAAATAGACAGATATCTGCCCCAATCTCGGGCAGATATAGACAGGAACGAGACTTGTTGAGTTGCTAACATTAGAGCAGCTACCTGCAGTCTGTTAAACCTACTGTACAGAGTTTTGTTTCACCGCCATTTGGCTATGCTTATGATATATGCCTCCAACGAGGAAAGCAACACCGATGGTAACCTGTGTTTGTCACTAATGGCTTACTTATTAGAATGAATGCAAGATAGATAGACTACCTCTTCCTAACGGTTTACCTGGTATACTGATTCATCCTGATTGGTGCATTATCATTACGCACCAATCAGGTTCGGCAAACAAAACATTTGTGATTTGTGTAACAAACCAGCATAGGAATGTTACCATAGACACTATTTTATGGCCAAAATCTACCAGGAGACATGGAAAATTCAAACAAGAAGACTCAAGCATGGTTTACTTTCATAACGATCTTCATTTGAAGTTTTATCTATAGCTGCGCGATAATGCCACATGGCGAAGATGAGAACAAAATCCTCCAGTGATGATTTAGTACCTAAAAAAGGAGCTACTTCAACAGCCTCCAACAAAGCTCGGTACTTAGCAAAATGCGCAAGAAAAAAAAATTCTTGCTAAATATGGAAACATTAAACCAGGCAGAAAAATAAATAAATAAATAAATAAAGATAACATTTGAAGGGGGGAAAAAAAAGGAGTACAACCAAGCCACAGAGGTGGTGCTAGCGGCTGGTGCTGTGCGACTCAAATGTAAACAAATGACCCCACTGTAGCACTTGCTAGCTGTGCTCCACATGAAAGAAAGAGCAAACAGTGACTTTACTGACGCTCATGTTGATAAAGCAGGACTATAAGCAGTTCGTTAAAAAGCTCCAACATCCCAGGTAGAAAATATTTGTGGGTTTTATTGTGTGACAATTTTGTTAGAAGTTTGAGCTACTTTAGTTATTGCTAATCATAAGCGTCATGCAGCTGTTTTATACTTAAAATTTCCAGGTAAAAACACTACACTAGACTGCTGCTGGCAGCTTGTTTCAATAGATTCACACTTTAAATGTTGAAGTGTGTCAATGGTAACAGTAGCTCATTGAAAAAGAAAGAAAATGTCTTTTAATTACTCACATTTATAAAGCTACTGCCTACAAGCTAAAGGCATCGATAAAACATTCACTACATTTTTAAATATTTATTCAGAAATATTGTTGCTGCTAATTTTCTTAAAATGTGATATAATTTGGGGGCCATATTGTCTACCCCCCTACCTCTATTGGAACCCCAAAAAACACAACCAGCTGATCCAAGCAGGGCAGAGCATAAGCAAGAAAATAACAAAACTTTAAAAATAAAATCCATGTGATGAATGTTTATGTTCCATGTGTCTCATCAGGAACAAAAAGATTTTTTAATATCCAATTTTTTAAAGTCTTACAAATTCTATACTCGTCAGGCTCCAACTTGGACCCAAACAAATCTTAGAATACTTACTTAAAAATAAATAAATAAAAACATCTTTAAAGAGCTTAGAAAAAAAAAATCTGTCCAGCATTTCTTTCTTTCAAAACACTGATTTAATATAAAAGATGGACACAGTTTCTGGGTCTGATCGGTAAAACCAATGCAGAAACAAAATGTTTCTAGAAGGAAGTCTGAAGGTATGGCTTAGAAACGCCTCCAGAGACTTAGACGAGAAATTATTTGAAGCATCCTGTTTATGTTTAATTTCAACAATCGCCAAAAATGTATCTTTGTTTCTCCTCTGATACTTCGACTTCTACCTCAACAATCGCCAAAAATTTAGCTTTGTTTCTCCTCTGATACTTCGACTTCTACCTCAACAATCGCCAAAAATGTATCTTTGTTTCTTCTCTGATACTTCGACTTCTACTTCAACAATCGCCAAAAATGTATCTTTGTTTCTCCTCTGATACTTCGACTTCTACCTCAACAATCGCCAAAAATGTATCTTTGTTTCTCCTCTGATACTTCGACTTCTACTTCAACAATCGCCAAAAATGTATCTTTGTTTCTCCTCTGATACTTCGACTTCTACCTCAACAATCGCCAAAAATGTATCTTTGTTTCTTCTCTGATACTTCGACTTCTACCTCAACAATCGCCAAAAATTTAGCTTTGTTTCTCCTCTGATACTTCGACTTCTACCTCAACAATCGCCAAAAATGTATCTTTGTTTCTCCTCTGATACTTCGACTTCTACCTCCATTTTTGCTGTTGAGGAATCCTCCCATAGATTTTAATTTCAGATTCTTTGACTTTGAACGCCCCTCTAATAATGTCTCTAGTAGTACCGCCTTAAACCTGCATTGTTTATGATTGCCAGCAGAGGTTGAACCCCCTGATTGGTTAGTCTCTTAGAAAATCTCCCCTCTGCCCCCCTGTCATAAGAGCTAAATAAACAATCTCCTGATGGGTTAATGGGTCTTTATCGTCATTTTTGTGTCTTATTTAATTCCAGTGTGATGTTTAGTTTGTGAATTATGACCCAAATTGGAGTGAAGTAGGTGATAAATTATGTTATGATTTAGGGCAAGGCTCCCTTGTGATTGGCAAGTCTCTACTATATGAGCACGAAGTGTCAATGAGCATCTCAGTCTTTAGAAAGCACGTTAGGCACAAAGCATCAAGATGGTGTTCAAACCTCGCTCGAGGTCTTAAGACAGGACTTCACTAACCTAAAGCTGACACCACGGGAAATATAATCAAATTCACTTAATTATAAGAGTTTATAGTTTAAGCACTTTCTGCTGGACGTGAGGACGATTAGACAAAAAAAAGGAGATTTTACAACACATTTTCTCTTTTTTTTCCCTTTTTAAATTTCTAGTAAAATCCAGAGAAAAGAAATCCCCACAATGCCAAGAATGCAGCAAGACATTTACAAGCTGTTACACATGCCCAAAACTCACTAATGCTCTCGATGAGACCAGACTTGTAACTGTAGAACAGACCTAATGTCTTAAAATAAAGTCAAGTAAGAAATAAATAAGGGATGGCAGCACAAATAAGTCCAATGAAAAGTCAGAATAATTAATGGTCAGATCAATATTAATAGGCTTAGCTGCCAGTGTGTAATTATGGGTCCATAAATGTTTTATGGTCATTAATTAAAAGTGACTTTGGCATCGTTATCTAGGCCATGACTGCCTTCCCATAAACAAGCCAATACTAATTAATGGAACAGCTCACATGCTGGGGGAAACCAGCAGCAAATCAGACATCTAATATAGGTTTCTTGGTGCTTCTCTCGAGCGTAATTATGGCTGAAAACACACAGGGGCAATCTGAAGGGAGACAGCTAAGAGCACAGTGACAGAAGAACGAGAGGCGGGTGAAGCGAAACACTCCATCTATTTTTTACCCTTACTTCAGTCCAGTGATAAGGCTTGAGCCTAAACAGTTTTTCATGCCACCTTCTTTAATTTTAAATCTGAAAATGTAGGGGGAAAAAACTGAAATCCATCTGTCCCTGTTTTGGTTTCTTAAAATCTCTCTGTAGATGAGGTTCATATGTCAGGCAGCTCATTCTCATTTCTTGTTCTTTCGTCAGTGAAGTCTTTTGTCTCCACGTAACTCTCTCTAACGTTTCTCCATTTTAAGGACACAAAGACCGGGTAAACGAATGAACATTTGAAGGGCTTTAAAAAGCTTGCCGTGCTAAATCTAGCACTCACTGAAACATCTTAAACTTGGCAAAATCCACAGAGAACAGCACATGGGGCAGTTTTCTGAAGTTTCCCGTTCCAATCTTCGCTCATACCAACAAAGATTGCCTCAAAACGGAGATTGTAGTGAAGTCTAGCATAATGGCATCTTGATGTGTTTATCACAGAGTTTGCTCGCCCTCATTCACCAGATAAGAGTAGATATGATCAGTACGAGACAGACTTTTTCTAAACCGTTTCCCCTTTTCGTCTTTCATCCTTTCCTCTTTGAATAAATAGGCAAAGATTTTGGAGGAGTAAGAACACAGAGCATTGTGACTATAGAAAAGGCAGAGAAAGTACCACAGAGATGACGTGAATGCCAGCAAAAGAAGAAAGCAGGCAGACAAGAAACAGTGTGATAATCTTGTTGAGGAAACAGGCTTATGTGTCCAGCACTGCCTGGAAACGGAGAATATTTTTTACAGGGAGGATTTGGATTGGATTATCCAGGTTAAACGAAGTGACCTCAGCTAACTGAGCCGCTCAACATGTGATGATGGGCCTAATTCAGAGTCTCTGCACCTCCAATTCATGAATGTATCACAGACTGAGCCCCTCAACAGGTTTAAAGTGAGAACAGGCCGGCACAGAGCACCCAGGGCTTTGAGAAGACATGAACGCTTAACTGAAACCAACTGGGGGGAAAAAAAAATCCTGTTTGTTCTTAATATCTGTCTCTTATTTTTCTCATCTCGCTTCTTCACATTGGCACTTTAGTCAAATCTAACAAGAAAAAAAGTTCCTGGGAAAAAAAAAATGCCCAAAATGTCCTATCTGCTTGTTACAAATAGCTTAAAAATCCAGTAAATCTTTAGTTTTGACCTTATTCTGCCAAATTAATTTAGCTGGCACAGTTTGGGTCCACTTGACCTGTTATGGCTCGGTCACACTAGTAGAATAAGACTGGATGTAAATGTGTGGTTGCAATCACGCTCACACAGGTCGACAAAGGTTTGCAAATAACTATTGTCTAATTTATTTTCAAAAAGAGTGCTAACACGCTAACATGTTGACTGTGTTGTCTGCTTCTAATTGGGGACTCAATTCAACTGGTTGCCAACTGGTTGTATTCTGTATATACTTGGATATAAAAAACTGAAGGTTGCTGAGCACCTGTGTCATTCGGCAGTTAAACCACCATTCTGCAGCAGCTGCGTCACTATTTGTGGAGGAATTTCTAAATTTTTGCTTCACATCTGTGGGCTTTGAACTGGGCTCTGAATGTAAGTAGTTTATGTGAATACCTGTGTATGCCAACAGAAAGAGATTTTCACCTTATCATGGTTAAATCTCTATATTATTGCAAAAAGAAAAAAAAAATGCAGATAACGCAACACAAGCTGACAGCAGACTGATCGTCTTATTGCTGTTTGGTCACCATCACTGTCACACACCAGCGGAGTCACAGATCTGGTCCCCATCTTCAAAGCAACCGTTTCAAAAGCAGCAAGATCCAAGTTTGCTGCACACTGTTGCAAAACTTTTCGTTGTGCTGCCATCTCACTGTTTTCCCTACTGTTAATGTAACATTAGGGAGAAAGGTCATTACAAATACAAAGATGTTTACAGTGACAAGGTCTCCATCAACAGGGCGCAAGGGGGTGACCGAACACACCAGCTCTCCAGATTTAAACCTGAATGGGAGATTTTAAACCAATGTGTTTGGCAGCACTCTTCTAATGAGGGAATGTGCTCATCCATCCAGCAGAATCAATGCCAAGGTCTACTGGATTTTCTTTTAATTTGTCACATATCTGTGGATGTTCAAAGCAAATTTTTGACACTCAAACAGGTTTTACAGCAGCTAACAAGCATCCTGTATTCATGCATTTTTTTCACCACAATGCACACTCACAAATATGCTGAGCTTAAAGCGCAGAAGCAGCAAATGTGAATGCATCACTAAACAGATGAAAGTTTATTGCACATTCAAAAACAGGCACGCGTTATTTTCTGGCCCACCGTCCAACAGTAAGTTTACACTTCACTAGATGTGCCGCTTAAACTGAAAACAAGCAGATGATCTGTTATCCAGTATGACCTCATCTTGTAAAACTCTTTACAGCTCCACAAATGTGGACTGATAAAAAGAAAGACAGCATTTCAGTGTAATTAAATGCATCTGTACTGCTGACTTTGACAATGAAAATCATAAAAAAAGGAAAGAAAAAAAGAAGAGAGCAACTTCACGTGGTCCCTTTTACACACCAAAACAGGCCAGAGGACAAGAAGACATTAGAAGGTGAGCACAGGGCAAAGGGATGAAGTGAAAGGATGAGGTTAAGTGGATCTTACTTTGCCTCCAGGGCCAAAGCAATTATCGCGGCAGCCATGGGAGCCGAGGCTGACGTCCCTGTGTGACTGTCTGTACACCGATGCCTCAGGTCTGTTGTGATCTGTGGAAAGAGAAGTGAAGAGAGTCAGAGGCAACAAAGAGACAGGCGCAGGATGATGAATCAACATCAAAGATGATAAAAGAGAGGATGAGGAATCAGAAAGCCGTAAGCAAACAATGAAAGAAACCATGAGAAGGGCATTACAGAGGTGGAGGAAAGGAATCAACAATGACAGTACCGGGAAGACCAGAGGGAGAAAAAGACGGGAAGAGATTGAAGTCATGAGGATCAGCAGGATTTAGACACACCTGAAACTCTTTAAACTACCATTCCAGCTTTGATACGCTGCCTTTCTATAGATAACACACACACACACACGCACACACACAGAGACACTCAACATGCAAGCACACAAAATCACCAGATTCACAGGGAATAAGTTTAGTGTTAAAGAAGAAAGGAAAAACACCGTGTAAGAAGTATAAAGTAGCATAAAAACGTGTTATTAAAAAGCTGCATGTTCCCTTTGATTGTATGGACTTTAAGCAGCGAACTAGTCAGACAGTCAGTTAGCCGAGGAAAGCCTGGCTAACTTCCAGTCTTAGCCCTCATCAAAGGACCTTTTCTGGACCGAAAAGTTTGGGGGATTATCTGAAGAGACACACACACACATATACACAAGAACAGAATGTGGTTCAATAGTATTAGAGTCGAC
Organism: Oreochromis aureus; assembly: GCF_013358895.1. Taxonomy (NCBI): domain Eukaryota; kingdom Metazoa; phylum Chordata; class Actinopteri; order Cichliformes; family Cichlidae; genus Oreochromis; species Oreochromis aureus. Next base: position 18,912,110 of record NC_052953.1, read on the forward strand.
AGGGCAGTATGTGCCCAAGTAGATATGCTGACACTCATATTTATCAAATATATGAAGTTCTACTGTGAACAAAGAGTACACAGCCAACGATAAATCATACACAGCATGCGTGTTCAGGGGTGTGTGTGTGTGTGTGTGTGTGTGTGTGTGTGTGTGTGTGTGTGTGTGTGTGTGTGTGTGTGTGTAGTAGCATCAGTATGAGGAATGCAACAAGACGCTGCAGACAAGCCAACTCTAAGAGGCCAACAGGCACTGCTCATCCCAGCAGGTCAGCAGGACTGATGTGGTTGATCTGAGTTAAACAAGGTTACAAAACTGGACCTACCAGCACACACGAGGCCAGGTTCTTGTCAGGTTTTATCATGCTGCACCATACCTCCATCCATCCATCATTTAACTCTGTTAAAGGGGCAGCATTAAAAGTAGAGAAGCCTAAACCTCTCTTTCCCCATCCACCTCCTTCAGCTCTTTTGGGAGAAACAGACGTGTTCCCAAACTAGCTGAGAGAAATAATATCTGCAGCAAGTCCTGGGCCCGCCCTGGAGTCAAGATACTAATCCCTCCAGTGTGTCCTGGGTCTACCCCAGTGCCTCCTCCTGTTGGACATACCCAGAAAACCTCACCCAGGAGGCATCCTAGGTAGACGCTTAAATCATCTAAACTGGATCATTTGGATGTGGACAAATAAATGTGTGGTGTTTGGTGCTAACTGAAATCATCAGTCATCACCCATTGGTGCTTATTTTCCTTCACTCAGTACTTACAATCTTTCGGTCGTAGTTCTCCCCGCTGCTGTAAGTGGTGGTCAGTGTAGACGAGCACTCCTCCAGGTACCAGGGCTTGCGTCCGCTCTCAGCCGTGCTGGAGATGGAGATGGTGTAGATGGAATTGGTGTAGCCGTCACAGGAGCAGTGGTCTCTGCTGCGCCCACCGTTTCCTGAAGCCCATACAAAGATGGAGCCACGGCCCTTCCTCCCCTGACAGGAGAAGAAACAGAGGTTTTTATTACAAGACTTCACATTGTCTTAGTACTTGGAGCCAGTTGCTGCCCGCTAGACTTTTGGCTTTATTTTAAAATGATCTTTTAATGTCTTTTAGAAATGAAAGCGATAGATTCTGGGCTTTATGTGCAGAAATTATTGCATGAAGAAAAAAGGAAAAACAAATCTTTACCAGCAACAGCAAAAGAGCAGAAAAAGATCAGAAAGAAGCCAGACAGTTAAAGTCCTCAACGATCTTGTGGGTGTCTGGCAACAGAACTGATGTTATCTGATCCAAGTTTAGTAATCATAATGTTTTAACTGGCCAAATACTGTGGATGTGTGTGCCTGCCTCCCCCTAAAAAAAAGAAAAAAAGATGTTGGCAATGCTAGGAGCCATGCTGTGTAAGTGAGGGTTTTTAGGATCTTGGACTGAGCGAGGTTCACTTCTGTCTTGTCACGTCACTGCAGCAGAGCATGCAGCATCGTTGACTGACTGACAGACGTTACTGGAAACTATTACGTTCGTTTTAAATTGCAATAATTGAGCTACAGGAAATTACATAAAAAAAGATGCACGCTTTCCTGAACTGTGCATTGCATTGTATCACGTCTGAAGTCTGACTACACTTTATTAGTAAAAACTATGAACTTAAATTTGTCAAATATTTTGTATGATTAAAAGGAATTGCATATCAAAAATAAGACATACAGTAATTCAGGCTCTCCAACTCTCTTAATTCCACATTTTCTACCCTTCAACTCCAATTTTGTTGCTTCTTGTTACTCTTGTACGCACCGTCTTTCCACTCTACTCAACATTTCCATTTTGTTACATCCTAGAGAAAGATACCGTGTTATGCTCAGTATTCTGTGGCTTTTCTTTGAAATTGCCATGTAAACATCAAAGCAGTCACATAATAATGTGAAAAGAAAGCACTGAACAAATACAAACGATAGATCACTGGCATTGCTCGGCAGAAAGGAAGTCTTCACGACTTCAAGACGGGACGTTTTTTATGTGCGTGTTTTCCAGATTTTAGGCCCTGGTTACATGGGCGTAGAGAGAGACCGCCTCAACCATCTGAAAACAACCGGTTATAAGTAAACTGCATTCTTCGACTGACTGGTCTGCTGGAGGTTGCTGCCAGTGGCTGTGAAATCAGCTCCCGAAGCCCGAGCCATGCAGGCAAGTCAGAGACCTTTCAGTTCCTCCCTCCCTGCCAACCACTGATCGCTAAAGCAAAGTATGCATCCACTGCAGCACCGTATACCTCTTTGTGATGAATTTTACTCAGCAACTGCCAGCAGCCATTTGTCAGCCAGTAAGGGAATACTTCCCCTCCATTTGACCACAAGTTGCCACAGGACCGCCAATCGGTCTCCTGCGAGACTGCAGCCTTAACCGAACGCCATAAACATAACACAAACTGAACAATACAATTTTTTCTCAGTTTTTTCTTTTACCATTTCAGTTAGAAAATATACTTCCACATTTGTTCCAACTCATTTTGATCTACACCGCGAACCCAGCGGAGACACGCTGAGGATGTCACAGTCAAAGTTCACCCAGGAGTCAGCAGAAGAGATATCTGACAAACACACAGGTGCTAAAATTCACAACGTTTGTCAAGACACACTCGCACAATAAGCACACTGACACACAGAGACACACACAGACACAGAGCCGGGAATAAAAGGTAGAATGGAGTTCTTCAAAAGGGGGCTTCTGTCAGGCAGCGATAAGCGAGTGAAGCCCCTCTGTGAAGGGAGGGTATCAGACAGGAGCAAATGCTGACAGATGAGAGGGACGGAGAGCGCTTTGAAGAGCAGGTATGAAAAGAAAGAAGGGGACAAAGAATAAGAGAGGGCGATGAAGGAGAGGAGAGAGGTAATACACGGGATAAACAGCATTCATAAGCAGCTGAGAAAAATAAAAAAGCAATACCTCCACAAATAACCTTGATTAAAAGTTTTATTCATTAACAAAAAAAAAAAAAAAAAAAAAAAACTGATCGAGTCAAATTAAAACAGCACTTCAGAAAACTATTGAAAAAAAAAATCCGCAAATGTTTTAATGGGACCTCCCTCTTACAAAATATACACAGGCAGTCTAATTAACACCTAAAACAACAATTCCCATTCAAACAATCGCACTTAAACTGGCACAAGCCAGGGTATCTCCCCACAGCTGTCAGTGTTATTTCTAACACCTCGGCTCTCTGTGATAAACTGCCACTTCAAGATATGCACAAGTACTTGGTACACTCACAAACATGCCATTTCCACTCAGGCTCAAACGGTTGGTGGGCATGCAAGGACACACGTGCCCTACCCATACCAGTGGGACAGATATCCCCCTCACCTCACCTCATCTTAAAGGCCAGCCTGTCATCAACAGGCTGGCCTGTTCTTCTAACACTCACAGCCTGTTCCATCACTCTTTTCCTTCTCTCCCTTCCTTCCTGTTTTGCGACACGAGTCTTTCGTTCTCATCTTCTGGATTCAAGTTTGAAAATTTAAAGGTCCATATAACCGCTGACCAGCCCCACCGATTCCCCTCCCTCCCTGGATCACCTCTCAAAAGGTCAACATCTGCTTCCCAGAATGGAAACAGCCACCTAAAGTAAACTTTTAATGTTAATGAGCACGTTTGTGAGACAACCAGTAAATGACTTCACCCCACTTAACCTCTGATATTGCTTTTTCACTCCGCTCAGCCGACATCACAACACCAGCTTGCAGTTATGCAAAACAGGCTATGAATATGTAAATGAATATATGCTAATCGAGCAGAGCTGCTCTCTAATGTCCGGAGGAGCTTCACAGGTAGAGATAGCCTGAGAGCAGCTTGGACTACAATTATATTAGCGTGAAATGCACATCTGCTTTGAGTGTGTCTTTGTGTGTGTGTTTACATCTCTTCTTGCCACATGAATACTGATGCCAAAGTCCTGTTTAAACAATGAATCACATGTTTACTTGAACATGTTTCTCCATGTATATGAGAGTCCATGTGTACGTGTACCCACCGTGCGGATGCCATTCTCAAAGGCCTGCCTGGCCAGAGTTGCTGGTCCATCCACGGTCTTTCCATCATCATCGGGTCCCCAGCTGGCGCTATAGATGTCGATGTGCTGTGGGTTCAAGCTAAGAGATCTGGCCTCCACCATGTCTGTTACATCTCCATCCAGCATTCGCACACCTGATGCATAAACACAGAAATAAAGCATGTATTTGATCAAGTTAGATCAATATCTCAAGAATCTACAGAATAAGCTATAATAATAAGAAGAAGAATAAAAAATAAAAAGTAAAAAGTTTGTAAAACCTCTATAATTTCAAGCATCTATGGAATTACTCCTCATAACACGTGGTCTGATTCTCTTTCAACAAACAACTGGTGAAAAAACAAAACTAATAACAGAAATATAGCTGAACCTTCATTCAACACTCTGATTAATTACAGTTCAGGGTCTGAATCTGATGTGAACTCAAGTTATATCCTCTTTCAGCATAAGGCATGTTGAGCACAATGATTCATGTGTCACTAGTTGGTCATACTGTGTTCATCTATAATTGTAACTTGAAGGAAGATGTTTTTTTAATGCAACATTAAAAATATTCAAAAATGTCATTAATTACATTTTTAAAGAATTAGGAGAAACACATATGTACAGCACATTTGTGCTACAATTTCTAATCACATTTCAGTTGTCGGGTTTATAATGAAGATAAACAGAAGCAGGTAACCTGTCGGTAAGATTATGATGTGCACGAGATATTAAAAAACCCCTAACATTTACACCAACACAGTGACAGTGAGCCAGTAACTCTGCATAGGTTAATGACAATCACAAAAGCAGTGAGACCAGATGAGACAAAGTTCAGCAGTGGCAGTTCTCTTCAGCATCCCTTGAAATGCATTAGAGGTTCTTAACTCTTAATCACACTAATAAATGACACCTTATGACGTGGGTCTCTGCTGAAAGATGTCATGTCAAACATTGTTGATAAAGTGCAAATATAACACATCGCTCACCTCCTATTCTGGCATTGTAGGCAATTCCCACAATGCAGTGGGAGTTGTTTGCAGCTGCAGCAACTTCACCCGCACACCGTGTGCCGTGTCTGGGGAAAGAGTGGGAATGAAGAGCTTATTACAAAAATCTAAACACACATACACACACACACACACACACACACGCACACACGCGCACTCTCACAGATCATGTAACTGAGCTGGAGAATGTCCCAGATGAGTAAATATATACACAAGCAGGATCACACACGCAAACCACCACATAAACATGCCGCATCTGAAGGGGAATGAACAGACGTGCAACCTTGCTTTTTCATAGACAAATATGTACATTTCTGCTGAAGTAATCATAAACTATACGCTTGAAGTGTACAAATGTAAGAAACACTACAAATATTTCTGCAATTCTTGTCTTTTCTTTTCCCTGACAGAGGATGAAAGAGTAGGTACTTCATCATTTGTAATACTATCAGGACAAATGTTTGGAGTCATCAATGCTCCCCAAACGCACGCACACACAGGTCCTTTTGTGATATTTTATGAGCACAGCATGCAAGTAATGTGCTCCCTACGAGCACACAGGAAATAGATTTAAAAAAAAAAAAATCTAGTATGTTAGACTGCTCACACTTCCTTTTACAGTTAAAAATACAAACATGTAGACACAAAAACACACACAGACACACTAGGGTAACATTCCACCAGTAACTGCAGTGGTGACAATCGGCCCAGGTCAGGGACCAGCGTAAACAAACATGGCATGTTTGCGTCCGCCGCCTGCTCGAAAACACCACTTTCTGGATCGGCACAAACACACTCACACACGCATTCACCCCCTGCAGAGAACATCTGCATCATCCCGCCTCCCCCTTGTCCCGGAAACAGCTCTGACCGTTGCCACGGAAACCCAGCATCTAGCTATCAAGAACACCCCCCGACCCCAGGGGAGTCAGAGCAAAGTTTGCTCCACAGTTACATGATACACTGAAATTATCTTTAATCACTATCCTCACTTAACTAAGGTGCTGTGTTTCTGCTACTATTGATCTAAATTTAAAAAAAAAAAAAAAAAATACTTATAAGCAGAAAATCTATATTGCTTCAACATTAAAGGTTTCCAAACTTTTGGGGTCACAGTTTTTTTTTGGGGGGGGGGGGCACTTTCCCAATTTACAACCTCATAAACCTAACCTTCAATTTTAAATGTTTTCAGACTAAACACTTCAGATGTATGTGCTGTGATGTGTTACAATGATGTCAGAGTTTCTGCTCGTTCAAACACAACATGGGTGAGAACACATTATGCTGGTTTTGTTGCTGTAAATGGTTCCAGTTTGCAGATTTGCACCTGAAAACAGAGCGTAGTCCTTTACAGCAAATTATTTTGGGGATCCTTTTGCCAATAGTCATAGAAATGCTCAAATTTTAAGCATTATGTTTTACATGATAGGCTGTTTATCAAACCGTTTCCACTTGACAAAGCAACTTTAACATGACCTTCTTTGTGTCATGCACTGGATCTTTTGATTTATGCTCAATTTAATCCAGCCCAGATATTAAATGCATATACCATTTGTAAAGGTCTGGTAACCTTCAAATACTGGATGCCCTCAGAAGCCTACAGAAAAGTTAACACAAATGCAGCTGTGAGGGTTAAAGTATAACACATCAAATGGCTGCACATCAGTGATAGGCCCCTTTATCAAAGTTAATGAGCCAAGCTGCTGGCTCCTTTTTTCAAAAAGCTTCAACAGTCCCCCACTCAGTTCACTTCACTCCAGTAATCCATAAAATCGTCTGTGTGGCCGTCTCTCCAGTCTTTGTTTGCCTGTATTTTCCATTTTCTGCACATCTGTGTCACAGCCACTCAGGGTCTCTTAGTTCACCCAGAACTATGCAACGTTTGTGCAATGAATGACACTAAATGGGGCTGTTTCAAAAGAAGACAGTTTTGACTTTTTAACTTTGTAAAATTTTTAAAAGGACAAAGCCATCAGATTTGTGTGTTCTCGTTGGTTCTTTATGAATTAGGCTCGATATAATCTCTAATTTTTTGTTTTTTATTTTTCGTGGGATTGTTTAACCCCAATCCATCTGAATATTATTACTAAATCTTACATTTTCAAGTCACTTCATCTAACAGAGTCATACTATTGTATAAATAGTGGTAACATCAAAGCCAGCAAATGGGGATCCTAAAAACCTATCATCCTAATTGTAGGTTAATGAATAGGTTAAACAAAAAGAAAAATATTGTACTATAAAATTTTACCTCCTTAACCTAATCTACAGTGTGTAAAATCTCACCAGTTTTCTTACCCCTCCCAATTCCAGTGTGTAATCCTACCTATGGTGGGCCCACAGTAGGACAAACAACTCCGGCCACCATCTGTAGTGAGTGTAAGTTGTCAGTCTGCTGTTTACCTCAGACATCAATATGTGCTCACGTTCAATTACTCAAAGAGCCTGTAAAATTAATTCGTGAAATTAGCCTGAAACAACTCAATAAGTCCGTGAACCTCTCTTCCGTCTGATGACAGCAATGCTAAGGTGAGTTGTTGTCGATTTCCAAACTTTTTTTCTCGGTACATGCAGCTGTTTTTGCTGCTGTTAGCCAAGGTTAGCCGCCGTTAGCCACTGTTAGCTGCCATTAGCCACTGTTAGCCACCATTAGCCAGCATTCTTGTACCTTTTTTTTCTTTTCTTTTTTAAGTTAACCCAACATCGCTGGGCTCACAGACAGTTAGCTGGAGTTATGTTGGCTTATAACCAGCTGCTGTTATTGATTAGCCGGCTTTTGTCAGCCATCTTGAGATTGTGAGGGACGCATGTCTAATGTACTGACAACAAATAATTGCAACAATATCTGGAATAAATAAGCATTTTTAATGCAGGTTGTTGAGTATCATAGAGCTCTGACTTCAGTACAGTAGATGAGGCTTGAAGATGATGAAGAGGATAAAACTTTATTATTGGATTGTCTCTTTGCGCTTTTGCTTTTTTGGTGAGGTGGACCCTTTCTCAGATGATAAAACATGTGTATGACCTTTTATATCTCGAGTCTGAAGGTCAGACACTAATTAAGTTTTGCCTGAAAGCCCCACGTGCACCTACAGTTTCTCTTCTCCTCCCACTTTGGCATACTCAGCCACTGTATTCAAGATGAAGGGGCAACATGGCGGCTTCCACAAACTGACGCCCATTCCTATGTATTTTTCATGGATTAATTCTAAGTTTATGAGAATGCATCAGTTTGTTGGAAGACGTAATTTCACACTAACTAATCAAAAAATTAGAGACTGCACCTTTAAGAGCATCTTGGCTGATGCGACTTTGATATTTTTTTCCCCCATTTTTGTCAAATTATATTTCAATAAGCTGTGGGTAATATGCAAGTTCACTGTTAAATAAATAGAAGAGCCAAAGAAGTTACTTCAGAGAGCTGTAAAGGAGACTAATATAGTGATAATGCAGTTGTTTATCCCTTCCTGCTTGCTGCTTGTACACATAGACATCATAAATCCACAAGCATTATGTAACTGCTGACAATAATCTGCATTTTGTTTCCAGATGTAGTTAAATTTAGCTCATCCCTTTACATAGCTAACAGATTACATGCCTCATGTATTCAGATCCCAAGGAAGATGAGACCACCATGTTCAGATTAAATTAAAATTATCTGCAGAAATCATCATATAGAGAATGATAAACTCGAAAAACAAAAATAAACCAGATTTCTGTTCCACACGCATCACAGTCAAATATAAATTCAAACCAAAACAGAAACCAGCTCGTTAAGCTGCATCGTGGCCCTCGTGTCTCTTTAAGACAACGTATTACCAGCAGGGACTGAGCCATTGCCACGGCACTTGGGCTGCTGTGCCAAATACACATACACACACCCAAAAATCACTCACTGAGCCAAACTGGCACAAGACAAGTGCACAGGCAAGCGAATTCCCCCCCCCCACACACACACACGCACACGCACGCGCACACACACGCACACACACACACACACACGCACACACACACACACTCACTCTTCCAAACAGAAAAACCACAACCCACCCACAAATGTCACAATCAAATACGCTAATCCCAAAAAGTTGATTCAGTTCATCTGGACGTGGCGTTTTCAGGGGGAGAAACGTTTCATCACTCATCCAAATTACTTCTTCAGTCTCAGCTGACTGCAGGTTTCCCCAACCTTATAAACAGTACATTTACATAATGACTGAAACTAGCACCACTGAATGAACAATGGGCTGTGAGGTGAGTTTCTTGATCATTAATATACAAATTATCATTGATCAATGACCATGAGTACCATTCACAGAATGGCTGCAATCACAGCATTGTAATAAGGCGAAAGATGTACCCTTAGGCCCCCTCCTCGATTTCAGAGGTGGTCTTTCCCTTTTCACATAAATGGCCTCTTTGACTCCCCGCTCAAACCAGCGTTCCTCCCTGTTCAGGATGTGTACATCCTTATCATTGAAAGAGTGTCCACTGGCCTGTAGGTGTGAATAGACTGCAGAGTCCTGGCCTTAGGAGTTAGCTCTTCTGTGTTGTGCCATCTGCTTCACCAGAGGTTGTTTGGTTTCCCCAATACACTACACTACTCTGTGTCTGGGGACCAGATCCTTGAGGCGGACCAATTTTTAGCGCAGCGTGTTTTGGTGTTTAAAAGCCACAGATATGCGGTGTTTAGAGAAAATGCATCTCAACAGTCCCGATACTCCTGACACATAAGGGATCACTAAGGGTTTTTGCCTAGGCAACAGTTGTCCTTCTTCTCTCCTGGAACAGCTGGAGCTTTCTTTAGGTGCTTTCCAAGCTTTAACAAATGTCCAGCTGGGATAACAACATTTACTCAGGGCCTTCTTGATATTAGAGATGGCACGATACCACTTTTTTATGTCCGATACCGATATCATAAATTTGGATATCTGCCGATACCGATATGAATCCGATATTGTGTGTTTTTTAATCAATAAAACTGTTTTTTTTTTATATCTTGCTGCATTTTGTATAAGTTCATACTCAAGTTTAAATAAACAACAACACTAAAGCTATTCTGTTATACCTGTGTGTAAAAAATACACTGCACCCAAAATATTTCATAGTTCAGCAACACTGATCAATCTAATAAACCTTACCTAACTTAAAACCTAACTTAAACCTACTCCATCCTCCCTATTCTGGTATTTTAAAGAGTACTTAGCAGAAATATTAAGCAACCTAACTAATAGGGTTGCAAACTCCCAGCAAAAAAAAAAAATAAAAAAAAAAAAATAGGGAACCACCCCCCCACCCTCCACCTCATGATGCTTAATCGATGTAATCAACTTTAATTTGATGCAGGGTGAAAAAAAAATGCACAGAAACAAATTATTTTTCAAGAATAATTAAATAGATTCAACATCTTTCTTCAACAGAATTGCAGAATTCACAGATGGTACCTTCCCAAAGGAAAAAGTACTATAGCTTACTAGGGTATATAGACTTAAGAGTTACTATATATAGTAATGGACTTCTATACATTTTACATCAGATTAAAACTTTGGGAGTAAGATTCAGATAATTATTTATTAAAAGCTACATATTTTAAATGAGAATAAGAAAGAAAAGTATGTCTTTGTGCCCCCTTTTCCCTGTTCCTGCCCTATCGGCCCCCCTAGCTAAACTTTGCTAGATCCGCCCCTGCACAGTTACCAGCCGTCAGCTACGTAGAAAAGGATCCTGGTGTAGAAAGTAATATTAAATCAATTCTAACAACAGCTTATCAAGCTTAAACGTGCTGCTGTTGTTCAGCCGCTGGTTTCCTCTTTCTGGTGCAAAGTGGGCCAAAAACAAAGAAGAGAGACGGACTCGCGACAGAAAAGCCGATCAGCTGATCATTAAGCAGTTTCACGATTGAAGTAGCGGCAGGAGAGGGAGAGAGAGAGGCAGTCGCTCCATATATCGGTTGTTAAGCTTAACGCGGGAATGCTTTACAAACATTCAGAGATGAACTTACACACTTGCTTTACTTCTCTCTGGGATAACTTCCTCGGAGATGAAATGCTGGTTTGGTAGCGAGGCTACAAATACACACAGCCGCTCTATCACATGACGCATACTGAGCCGAGTTACGCGGTGTTGCAAGTTTTGTGAGGTGCTTTTTTTGATATTTAATGGTTCGGATTACATTTTTTATTTTTCGCCGATATCCGATCCAGTAATTTAGGTCAGTATCGGACCGATACCGATACGTAATATCGGAGCGGTCCATCTCTACTTGATATGATGTTCTTCTGCTTCCCTGGCCGCTCTGTCTTCGGTCTGTATTGTAGTGTCCTGATGACACCCAGTTTGTGCTGCAGTGCGTGATAAGAGTCAAACCTTAAATACTGATCCATATGCGTAGGTTTACGGTACACAGCAACATTTAAATATCCCCCATGACTGATGGAAATCTCACAGCTAAGAAGGCTAAACTGTCATTTTTCGCATCCTCCCTGGTGAACTTAATGCGATCAGTGGTTGTTGATCAACGCTCATGACAATTTGCATATTAATGACGCAGAAACTGACCTCACAGCCCACTGTTCGTCAGTGGTGCTAGTTTTAGTCATTATGCTAATGTACCTTTTATAAGACTAAGGAGAAACTGCAGTCAGGTGAGACTGAAGAAGTCACTTGGATGAGTGACGAAACGTTTCTCCCACTGAAAACACGACGTCCAGATAAACCGAATCAACTTTTTGGGATTTCCTTACCTGACTGATTGAGCATGCATCAAGACAAATATGCTAATATAACTCAATGCACCACAACAAAGTCAGGACTCAGCAAATACAAACATATTGAAGGACAGAGCTTGTTGTTGAAATCAATGAAGGAAAAAAAAGTATCCTGAAGAGCTTTTGGCAAAAACAAAACAGTGAAGCCACATGCTTATTTTCTAAAACCCTGTTACAGTTAAAATTAAATTTCTTGCTCTCTCTGTTATGGGGTAGATTTCCTTATTTATTTTCCTTACTTGTTCTCGTTGGTCGCATCATATCGGGGCATGGGATCCACATCGTTGCTGTTGACATCATAGCTTGCCTGAGGGTCCTGGAGGAGACACGGAGGTCAACACAAGTATAACAAAACATCAGAACGATGGCTGTAACACACACACAC